>NC_056745.1:1148719609-1148904817 GCF_019279795.1 Protopterus annectens | reverse complement strand
GATGTTGAGTGCCGTGAGTAAAGCAGTGGTGTTACATACATGTAATCACTTAGAAGGCAGAGCAATACATTCAGATGAAGGGTTTTACACCACTTTATATATGCAAGCAGATTGGCTGCGGCAATACATATGTATAAATTAAGATAAGTGAACTGTTTCTGAACACCAGCATCTACAAACATCTGCTTAAATTAGCAATAGTTCTGTGCAAAATTAGTAAACGACCAAGTCAAGCAGCAAGAGGCATGAGGAATACTGACAGAAAAAGAAGAGAGAGTAAGGGTAACAGCAAGCTAAGAAAGTAATGTACTGTATGACAAGTGCTGCAATATGTGCCATCTGGAGTATGTGGATGACACAAATCACCAAAATTAACTAATTGCACCTAAGTAGAACCCTGCATAGTATATGTATGACTATGGTGCATGCCTTTGGGCTCTGCACAGGCATGTTTGTGGGTATGTAATTAAAAACGACACATAAAGATTGATTCAACAACAGAAGAGTCAGTTTTAATGAATAAGCCACTTAATACAATAAATAAATACATAAATATATCTATAAGCAGTCCCACTAGTTAAAAAAATGTTTACTTTTGAATTCAGAATGCAGACAACACAGCAAAACTTCATATAATCGTGCAGTTCCTCACATCTTGCTTAGAGTCAAATAGCTGTCAAGTGCTCAAGCTGTGAACCAATCAGGGATCACCAATGATTTTTAATACGATAGTCATCTACTGGAGTTAATGCAAAGCCATTCCACATTTTTCAGCCGCAACTGGGTGACTGACTTATCTCCCAATAAAAGTCTTAGCCCAGCAGACAGGTTACCACTGTGCCAGTGGCTTTTCAACAGCTTTTCTTTAAAGCCGCATTATAGCTCATAAAAAAAAAATGTAGATAATATAGAAAGGGGCAAGGCCGGTCTTGGGTCAACTGGCACCCTAAGCGAAAGGGCTCTACGGCTTTTAAAAAAGTCCCTGCTGTCATATGTGTATATGTATCATGCATCCTCATCCCCTACCCTCAAATGACAGCCACCTTCTATGTACCCCTCTGATGTCAGACTTGTATAAAACTGAAAACACAAATAGGACATATTTGCTATCAAACATATATCAATAGAATGCTTCTTTACCTTCCCAAAAGATAACAATCCTTATATACATCTGATGTTTGATTTTGAGGAAATTAAAAAAAAAATGACAATAATGTTCCTAACTTACTTTTAGACAGTCCAAATAAGTAGTGCGAATAGTGCTCTAAATAAAACTAAATAATAAAAAAAGAGCACCAAAGTTGCGAGCCCACAGTAATATTTAATAAAATAATAAAACAATGTAGTTAAGCGCCTTCATCAACAAGTATGACTTCTTCAGAATAAAGAAACATTCAAAATTCGAGTTTAAATACACAATACCAGTTAGTCATTGGTTCTAAACCAACCAATTCTAACAAAGAAAAATCACTGCTCATGAATGCGTAAATAGTTGAAACTGGAGTAATTTTTTTACACAGTTAAAATTAAAAGTGAGTTTGAAAATTAAAACATTAAGCTCAAAAATCCGGTTGACCACAAAAAGTATAATAAGTAACAATCAATTACATAAATAAACGTATTACATAAAAATATATATATATCACTTTGTGATTGTTTATACTTTTAAAATTCCTACAAAAATATAATAATATAAAAGTTGTTAAACCTTAAGAATGGGCATTATTGTAATGTGCTCATTTAGACCTGGTGGAAAATCAGTGGCTAATCTTAACTGTCATAGAAGCTCCTTTTTATGTAGCACATTTTGCCAGTCTCCACCTCTCACCTCAACAGTTACAAATTCAAGGATGGCAAACTTAAAACATGAAACGTTGGTGCACAAAATGCTGTGCCTATATAAGGCATTAGTATCTTTCTTATTTTTGATATCATAAAGGTGCTCATATATCCTGGTCTTAAACATTCTTTCTGTCTTCCCTACATAAAACGAAGTACAGGTGCCACACCTAGCTATATATACCAATCTGATGGAACTGCAATTGCCACTTTTTAAGAAAACATAACTTTTATTTTGTTTATCAATGGCAATAGAGCTATCTTGTAGTATATAGGAACAATAGGAGCACCTGACACAAGGCTTACTTCCACCCCTCTTCTCCTGCATGCTCTTGGAGCCATTACCCATCTCCAATAATGATTTTATGTTAGGTCCTACTTTAGTAGAAAATATTGGTTTGTCACCCAATATTCGAAATATCTCACTATTGGTTTTAAAAATGTTCCAGTTCTTTATCAATATTCCCTTAATCTGGGAATACAAGGGACTGTATTGTACAACACAAGCATGTTGTAAATTAGGTTGGTGCTGAACTTCCTTGTCATCTACTTATTATTAATACTATCACCATCAGTACTTAATAAAGGTATATAAGTATCACCCCATTTATTTAGCACATCAGTAAGAATAGGATCAATAAAATGTCCAGGATAGCCTCTCTCTAGGAACATGTCCCTTAAATATTGGAACTCTGTTACCACATCATTTTTCATAGTCGTCATCCTGGCTATTCTTATAACCTGACCCTTAATAATACTTTTTTTCTGATAGATTGGGTGATGACTATTATAATGCAAGTTAGCTATTACAAAAGGTGTTGTTACGGTAGATTTTGGAAATATATCCATCCTGAGCTTTGATTATTTTAGTATCTAAGTAATTAATCTCTTGTTTGTCAAACTGAAAGGTAAATTTCAAATATTCTGTAGTTTTATTCAAATACTGGATAAACTCAGGTATTTGTTCTAAACCTCCATTCCATAAAATAAAGATATCATCCAAAAATCTGCCGTAGTATATGACATTGGATAGAAATAGCTCACTTTGAAAAACATATTTGATTTCCCAACCCAGGAGAACCAAATTAGCATACAGGGGAGCGCAGGCAGCAGCCATGGCAACCCCTCTAAGCTGTTGAAAATATTCCCCTTCAAAATATATATAATTGTTTTCCTATATAAGACTGATAAGTTCACATATAAGCAAGACTTCATCTGCAGTCAAGGATGAATAAGTGAAAAGCACCTCCTCAAAAAAACACAAACCTTCTGCTTTAGGAATACATGAAAAAAGGTCCAGAATATCTGTAGTTAGAAAGAAACAATCAGGAGCCCATAAATCCTTTTTGATTTGTCCTAAAAAATCCCAGGAATCCTTTAGCAGATGGGGAAATTTATTCATAATATGTTTTAGTTTTATATCAACATACACTGCTAAATTATGTGTTTTGGAACCTGCAGCTGCTACAATAGGCCTAAAAGGTGGATTTTCTAGGTTCTTATGTATCTTAGGTATTCCAAAAAGGACCGGAATCTTAGGGTGTTTATTCAAGAGAAAGTCATAATCATCTTTCGATATTCTCTGGTCCATTAAATATTCATTTAAGTAACTATATGAGATATGTATTTCATTTTTAGAACATAAAGAATAATTATCTACATTAAATAAAATGTTTTGCATGGCATTTGTATAGTCCTCTGGATTATATAAAATTACCCCACCACCTTTGTCAGGTGTCATTATTCGTATTCCCTTGTCTTCTTTTAAAGTCTTTAAAAGGTTTCTTTCTTCAAGATTTAGGTTGGGAAATAATCTCTTCTTCTCTTCCCATATTTTATATAAATCTTCCTTAACCAGCTTTTCATAAGCAGTAACAAGCGGGTGTAATGGAGGATTAAATATGCTACTTAATTTTCTCAGGTATAACTGTAAATCAAAAGTTATACCTGAGAAAATTATTAAACATTATGTTCTCAGATAAAACTACCAAACCTGAATGGAAAGATATTCCCAAGAAAAGTAGCATATTTAATCCTCCATTACACCCACGTGTTACTGCTTATGAAAAGCTGGTTAAGGAGGATTTATATAAAATATGGGGAGAGAAGAGATTATTTCCCAACCTAAATCTTGAAGAAAGAAACCTTTTAAAGACTTTGAAAGAAGACAAGGGAATATGAATAATGACACCTGACAAAGGTGGTGGGGTAATTTTATATAATTCAGAGAACTATACAAATGCCATGCAAAACATTTTATTTAATGTAGATAATTATTCTTTATGTTCTAAAAATGAAATGCATATCTCATATCATAGACTAGATAGTTACTTAAATGAATATTTAATGGACCAGAGAATATCGAAAGATGATTATAACTTTCTCTTGAATAAACATCCTAAGATTCCGGTCCTTTTTGGAATACCTAAGATACATAAGAACCTAGAAAATCCACCTTTTAGGCCTATTGTAGCAGCTGCAGGTTCCAAAACACATAATTTAGCAGTGTATGTTGATATAAAACTAAAACATATTATGAATAAATTTCCCCATCTACTAAAGGATTCCTGGGATTTTTTTAGGACAAATCAAAAAGGATTTATGGGCTCCTGATTGTTTCTTTCTAACTATAGATATTCAAGACCTTTTTTCATGTATTCCTAAAGCAGAAGGTTTGTGTTTTTTTTGAGGAGGTGCTTTTCACTTATTCATCCTTGACTGCAGATGAAGTCTTGCTTATATGTGAACTTATGAGTCTTATATTAGAAAACAATTATATATATTTTGAAGGGGAATATTTTCAACAGCTTAGAGGGGTTGCCATGTATGCTGCCTGCGCTCCCCTGTATGCTAATTTGGTTCTCCTGGGTTGGGAAATCAAATATGTTTTTCAAAGTGAACTATTTCTATCCAATGTCATATACTACGGCAGATTTTTGGATGATATCTTTATTTTATGGAATGGAGGTTTAGAACAAATACCTGAGTTTATCCAGTATTTGAATAAAACTACAGAATATTTGAAATTTACCTTTCAGTTTGACAAACAAGAGATTAATTACTTGGATACTAAAATAATCAAAGCTCAGGTTGGATATATTGCCAAACTCTACCGTAAAAACACCTTTTGTAATAGCTACTTGCATTATAATAGTCATCACCCAATCTATCAGAAAAAAAAGTATTATTAAGGGTCAGGCTATAAGAATAGCCAGGATGAAGACTATGAAAAATGATGTGATAACAGAGTTCCAATATTTAAGGGACATGTTCCTAGAGAGAGGCTATCCTGGACATTTTATTGATTCTATTCTTACTGATGTGCTAAATAAATGGGGTGATACTTATATACCTTTATTAGGTACTGTTGGTGATAGTATTAATAATAAAGTAGATGACAAGGAAGTTCAGCACCAACCTAATTTACAACAGGCTTGTGTTGTACAATACAGTCCCTTGTATTCCCAGATTAAGGGAATATTGATAAAGAACTGGAACATTTTTAAAACCAATAGTGAGATATTTCGAATATTGGGTGACAAACCAATATTTTCTACTAAAGTAGGACCTAACATAAAATCATTATTGGAGATGGGTAATGGCTCCAAGAGCATGCAGGAGAAAAGGGGTGGAAGTAAGCCTTGTGTCAGGTGCTCCTATTGTTCCTATATACTACAAGATAGCTCTACTGACATTGATAACCAAAATAAATGTTATATTTTCTTAAAAAGTGGCAATTGCAGTTCTATCAGATTGGTATATATAGCTAGGTGTGGCACCTGTACTTCGTTTTATGTAGGGAAGACAGAAAGAATGTTTAAGACCAGGATATATGAACACCTTTATGATATCAAAAATAAGAAAGATACTAATGCCTTATATAGGCAAAGCATTTTGTGCACTAACTTTTCATGTTTTAAGTTTGCCATCCTTGAATTTATAACTGTTGAGGTGAGAGGTGGAGACTGGCAAAATGTGCTACATAAAAAGGAGCTTCTATGGCAGTTAAGGCTAGCCGCTGATTTTCCACCAGGTCTAAATGAACACATTACAATAATGCCCATTCTTAAGGAAAAGGCAGACTCAGTTTAACAACTTTTATATTATTATATTATTGTAGGAATTTTAAAATTATAAACAATCACAAAGTGATATATATATATATATATATTTATGTAATGAGTTTATTTATGTAATTGATTGTTACATATTATACTCTTTGTAGTCAATCGGATTTTTGAGCTTAATGTTTTAATTTTCAAACTCACTTTTAATTTTAACTGTGTAAAAAATTACTCTAGTTTCAACTATTTATACATTCATGAGCAGTGATTTTTCATTGTTAGAATTGGTTGGTTTAGAACCAATGACTAACTGGTATTGTGTATTTAAACTCAAATTTTGAATGTTTCTTTGTTCTGAAGAAGTCATACTTGTTGATGAAAGCGCTTAACTACATTGTTTTATTATTTTATTAAATATTACTGTGGGCTCGCAACTTTGGTGCTCTTTTTTTTTATTATTTACTTTTAGACAGTACAGTGCTCTAGCACAACCTTAGTGACCCTTTGTGCAACCCTGTGAAGTTTGTGATGAAAACTAAAGATATAAAGAGAACGCACTCAGGCCTAGAAGGAACTAGTACAAATACATTTCAGCAGTGACTTTGCCTTCCCTCAAGCTTAGAGGGAGCACTATCAGTTAACAGGCACAATCTTAAGTTGCGCTTTCATAACTAAAAGCACTTAAAGAATACCACCTAAAAACATGAAATGTTATTCCTAAAAAAAATACATTTATGTGAAACAGCAAGTATGGACACTCCCCCAGCCATGCAACTTGCTGGAGCAGAGTTCAATAAGATATAAAGTAAAACCTTTTTCAAGTCTACATCCACTAATAAACCAAGCAACATTCACTCATGCAGAAAGTCACTACAACTTACACTATGGAATCACTGTACCTTAGAAAACCGGCTAATTTCTTGCAATTTACATAAGACTTTTATCTGCAAGCTCCACCCACAGACAGAGCTCAAAATGTCAGACAGTACACACTTCAGCTGCATCCTGCAATACTGAACTAGCAAGCAATGCATTGATAAGTTGTTACAAAGAATGCAGTAAAGTCAAAAATTACAATTAAAGAAAAAGCAAAAATACTAAAGACTACGAGAAGTCTTCATAAGATGCTGTCTCGCTAGGTCGTGCAGCGCAACTCATCTTCTCCAAAAGATTTTTAGTTATCCCTCATTGAATGAGCACAAAATAACTTTTATTCGTTCAACTCCATGTTGCCACATTTTAAATAAAGTACTATCACTGTTTCTTACATCACAAGAATCTGCAAAAGCTTAATACCACACCTAACTCTCTTGGGCTGATACCATTCCTGGCAGCCTAGCAGCTCTCCTGGACGGTTTGCAGTTAGTAAACTCACTTCTAGTAAAGTGCGCTCCTGCAGATGCAAACAAATAATCAAAGAGGCAACCCACTAGCATCACTTAACCCCGTATTTCTCATTTTCTGTAGATACAGTGGATATATATATATATATATATATAAAAAGTGTACACACCCCTATTAAAATGCCAGGTTTTTGTGATATAAAAAAATGAGACCACAATAAATCATTTCAAAACTTTTCCCACCTTTAATGTGACCTATAACCTGTACAATTCAATTGAAAAACAAACAAATCAGTTAGGGGAAAAAATATAAAACATACAATAAGCTGGTTGCATAAGTGTGCACATCCTTAAACTAATAATTTTTGAAGCACCTTTTGATTTAATTACAGCATTCAGTCTTCTTTAGTAGGAGTCTATCAGCATGGCACATCTTGACTTGGCAATATTTGCCCACTCTACCTTGCAAAAGTGCTCTAAATCTGTCAGACTGCGAGGGCATCTCTTGTGCACAGCCCTCTTCAGGTCACCCCACAGATTTTCTATTGGATTTAGGTCTGGGCTCTGGCTGGGATACTACAAAACTTTAATTTTCTTCTGGTGAAGTCATTCTTTTGTTGATTTGGGTGTATGCTTGGGGTCACTGTCACACTGAAAGGCGAAATTCCTCTTCATTTTCAGCTTTCTAGCAGGCGCCTGAAGGTTTTGGGCCAAATGTGACTGGTATTTGGAACTGTTCATAATTCCCTTGACCTTGACTAAAGCCCCAGTTCCAGCTGATGAAAAGCAACCCCAAAGAATGATACTGCCACCACTCTGCTTCACCGTGGGATGGCGTTCTTTTGGTGATGCAAAGTGTTGTTTTTGCAACAAACGTACCTTTTGGAATTGTGGCCAAAAAGTTCAAACCTTGGTCTCATCAGTCCATAATACATTTTCCCACTTACTTTTGGGAGACTTGGTGTATTGTTTTGCAAATTTTAGCTGGGCCTAGAAGTTTTTCAATGTAAGAAAAGGCTTCCGTCTTGCAACCCTACCCCATAGCCCAGACATATGGAGAATACAGAAGATTGTTGTCAAATGTATTTCACAACCAGTACTTGCCAGAAATTCCTGCAGCTCCTTCAGTGTTGCTGTATCTCTCTTGGCAGCCTCCCTGACCAGTTTTCGTCTGGTCTTTTCATCAATTTTGGAGGGACGTCCAGTTCTTTGCAACGTCACAGTTGTCCCATATTTTCTCCACTTTTTGATGACTCTTCACTGTATTCCATGGTATATCCAATGCTGTGGAAATTTTTTTGTACCCTTCCCCTGACTGATACCTTTCAACAACAAGATCCCTTTGATGTTTTGTAAGCTCTCTGCAAACCATGGTTTTTACTGTAAACTGAGAAAATGTCAGGAAAATCCTATTAGGACAGCTGAACTTTATTTGGGGTTAATCAGTCTCTCTTTAATTGATGGCAGATGTGTACCCAAGAAGATTGAATGCTGTAATTATTTCAATTGAATTGCACAGGTTATAGGTCATATTAAAGGTGGGAAAAGTTTTGAAATGATTTATTGTGGTCTCATTTTTTCATATCACAAAAACCTGGCATTTTAACAGGGGTGTGTAAACTTTTTATATCCACTGTATCCACATTTTTATGGATTTCGATATACTTTCCACTCCAAGCCTGAGTCTGACCAACAGCTGTAAACAATCGGGAATGGAACTCTACCCTTACTCCAGATCTTTCAAAGCTTTCTCCCTCAGTCCTACAGCTAATAGTAATGTCACCACTCACGGTTCAAAACTTCCACCCCAGTCTCCAAGTACCACAGGCAGACAGGCACTGCTTCAGAAAGCTGATGTCATCACGCACACCCATGCATGTTGATAACATTGCAGGATATACTGGCGATGCATG
Organism: Protopterus annectens; assembly: GCF_019279795.1. NCBI lineage: Eukaryota > Metazoa > Chordata > Ceratodontiformes > Protopteridae > Protopterus > Protopterus annectens. The sequence continues at coordinate 1,148,895,658 of NC_056745.1, read as the reverse complement.
ATAACGTCAGCCATAACTTAAAAAAATGCGAATTGAAGGGCCACTCAGAAATTCGTGGCACCCCATTATTTTGCCCTCAAAGCTGGTAAATACTGAGGAATTCAGTACAGTTGAGGTGTGTGTGTGTGTGTGTGAGTGTATCTAGTTAAAGACTGGCATCTTTACCAGGACTAGTTTCTTTACCTTGTGGCCAGTGAATGTGATAACAGTTTAAAATAAAAAAAATATATATATACATTTTTCAGACAATAAACAAGAACAGACAACAAAAGGAATTCAGTTTTGCTGTTATTCACATGCAATTTACAATTTCAGAACCTCTGGGCAACAGCAAGTGAGACAAACAACATTAAGCTAAACTTTATGAAAGTTGGTAACAAAAAACTTAAGTTACCCAATCTATTTGGTCATTCATTAACAGGATAAATGAACTTGTATAAAGGACCCTTTTCAGCTATGGCCTCAACCAAATGCAAATAGAGTAAAATGAATATAGCAGTAATATGGAACAGATGTGTCTATTCACAGGAAAATGAGGTAAACAATATTCACTCTAACGCTCACTTAAAATAATACAATTACAGATGTCTATGGTTACAGCAAAGGAAGTTGGGCAGCTCTTAAAATCTGGAAAACTGAAACTACAAATTAGGTTTGGTAATGATATTTCTGTAAGCAAAATTAATAACTGTTCATCTCTTATTCCTACAGAAATAACACAGTAAAGTGGTTTAGACTTTTCATGATGGCTAATGTCAGATAAAATTAAATTAGTAAAGGAAAAAATTGAGGTATATAAACACAAGATAAAGAAAACTAAAGACAACTTGTTGAACTATAAATTGTTGACAAGGAGCCGTGAAGAAGATTTAATTAGCAAAACAACGCTAAAAAACAGAACTGTGCAAGCTACTGCGGTGGAATTAAATGTTTTCATACACCAATAAATATAGTCAGGATTGCAGAACAGAATTACAGACTTACAGACAAATGATGGAGCAGGATACATTTTCCTGGATATTTTTCCTCTATAATCATAGGAAAAGACTAATATTTACTGCTTCATTCTATTGAGTTAATGTGTTGGCATGGTTGCAAATGTATAGTCTAAGGCCTAGTTATGAAGACTGACATTACCAAAATCAGTTAGAAAAGATGGTCTGCATTGCAAGAAATGTGTACATAGTTTGCCTTTTCCTAAGCTATTTAATTGTACCATAGAAGTGAAACAAGCATTGAGTACTTGGTAAGTAGCACTAACAGTAACCATTTACAAATACAGTGATAGACTGGCAACAACCACAGATGGTATAGCCTATAGCTCCAGTACTGTTAAAATCATGGAAAGATTATTTTCAAAACTTCTGACGAGAAATACACTAACAAAATAAAAGTGGCATTCATCAGCAGGACTTCAGCAAAAGAAATACCTACCTGTTACTGTTTATTTTGAGCATGGTAATGCAGTCAAGAGCAGTGGAATGCCATACCCTTTTATTTTTTTTCAAAAGCTTCTGAAATATCTCTCTGTTACACTGTACTACAAAAACTGAAATAGATTTGATTTTCATAAAACATTGCCTGGTTGCAAAACAGTCACTTCAGTGCAAGGTTTTTAACACTCATTCAGACAATGCTTGACTGACAGAATACATATCCAGATGCATTACTAGGGCCACTACTGTTCGGGGTTTTGTACTTCTTACTCAATGTCTGATAGCACTGCTTAGGTCAATAAATATGGGCAAGTGCATATTAAGGCATTATTATTATTATTATTATTATTATTATTATTATTATTATTATTATTATTTCTTATTCCTCCCCAGCCACTGGGGATGCACAAGCCAGTGCACTTCTTTATGCCGGTCCCAAGCCCGGATAAATGGGGAGGTTACGTCAGGAAGGGCATCCGGCATAAAACTTCACCAAAAAATTAATGTGGACACCAGTAAATATTTCCATACCGGATCGGTCGAGGCCCGTGTTAACAACGACCGCCACCAGTACTGTTAGCGAACAGGGTGCTGGCAGAAATTGGGCTACTGTTGGCCAAAGGAGGAGAAGAGGCGGAAGACATGGCCGAAGGCAGGAAGAGAGAAGAAAGGCTAGGACTGTGGTAGTGAGGGTCGGAACTTTGAATGTTGGCAGTATGACTGGTATAGGGAGAGAGCTAGCTGATATGATGGACAGAAGGAAGGTTGGTATATTGTGTGTGCAAGAGACCAGATGGAAGGGGAGTAAGGCTAGGTGTATCAGAGGTGGGTTCAAATTGTTTTATCATGGTGTGGATGGGAGGAGAAATGGCATAGAAGTTATCCTGAAGGAACAGTATGCTAACAGTGTTTTGGAGGTGAAAAGAGTGTCGGATAGAGTGATGTTTATGAAGCTGGAAATTGATGGTGTAATGATGAATGTTGTTAGTGCATATGCTCCACAAGTTGGGTGTGCATGGATGAGAAAGAAACATTTTGGAGCGAGTTGGATGAAGTGGTGATGACTGTACCGAAGGATGAGAGAGTGGTGATTGGAGCAGATTTCAGTGGGCATGTTGGTGAAGGGAACAGAGGGGATGAGGAAGTGATGGGTGGGTATGATGTTAAACAAAGGAATGCAGAAGGTCAGATGGTAGTGGACTTTGCGAAAAGGATGAACATGGCTGTGGTGAATACGTATTTTAACAAGAGGGAGGAGCATAGGGTGACATACAAGAGTGGAGGAAGATACACACAGGTGGATTACATGTTATGTAGGAGGGCCAGTTTGAAGGAGACTGTAAAGTGGTGACCGGGGAAAGTGTAGTTAGGCAGCATAAGATGGTGGTTTGTAGGATGATGTTGGTGATCAAGAAGAGGAGGAGCAGTGTGAGGGCAGCATCAAGGATCAAATGGTGGAAATTGAAAAAGGGTCATTGTGAAGTGGAGTTCAGGGATGAGTTAAGACAGGCACTGGGTGGCAGTGAAGAGTTACCAAACAGCTGGGTAACTACAGCAGAGCTAGTAAGGGAGACGGCTAGAAAGGTGCTTGGTATGACATCTGGACAGAGGAAGGACAAGAAGGAGACGTGGTGGAGTGAGGAAGTACAGGAGAGTATACAGAGAAAGAGGTTGGCAAAGAAGAAGTGGGATTGTCAGAGAGATGAAGAAAATAGACAGGAGTATAAGGAGATGAGGTGCATGGCAAAGGGAGAGGTGGCGAAGGCTAAGGATAAGGCATATGAAGAGTTGTATGAAAGGTTGTTCACTAAGGAGGAAGAAAAGGACCTGTACCGATTGGCTAGACAGAGGGACCAAGCTAGGAAAGATGTGCAGCAGGTAAAGGTGATAAAGGATAATGAGGGAAACATACTCACAAGCGAGGAGAGTGTGTTGAGGAGATGGAAAGAGTACTTTGAGGGGTTGATGAATGAAGAGAATGAGAGGGAGAGAAGGTTGGATGATGTGGGGATAGTGAATCATGAAGTACAATGGATTAGCAAGGAGGAAGTAAGGATAGCTATGAAGCGGATGAAGAATGGAAAGGCTGTTGGTCCAGATGACATACCTGTGGAAGCATGGAGGTGTTTAGGTGAAATGGCAGTGGAGTTTTTAACCATATTGCTTAATGAAATCTTGAGAGGATGCCTGAGGAATGGAGAAAAAGTGTTTTGGTACTGATTTTTAAGAATAAGGGTGATGTGCAGAGCTGTAGCAACTACAGAGAGATTAGACTGATCTGTCACAGCATGATGTTATGGGAAAGAGTAGTGGAAGCTAGGTTAAGAAGGGAAAGGGCTCAGAGCTGATCTTTGATGTAACCCCACCTCCACCTTAAAAGTTAAGATGTGCAGAGCTGTAGCAACTACAGAGAGATTAGACTGATCTGTCACAGCATGATGTTATGGGAAAGAGTAGTGGAAGCTAGGTTAAGAAGGGACGTGATGATTAGTGATCAACAGTACGGTTTCATGCCAGAAAAGAGCAGTTTCATGCCAGAAAAGAGCACTACAGATGTGATGTTTGCTCTGAGAGTGTTGGTGGAGAAGTTCAGAGAAGGTCAGAAGGAGTTGCATTATGTTTTTGTAGACTTAGAGAAAGCATATAACAGGGTGCCTAGAGAGGAGTTGTGGTATTGTATGAGGAAGTCGGGAGTGTCAGAGAAGTATGTAAGAGTGGTACAGGATATGTACGAGGGTAGTGTGATAGCAGTGAGGTCTGTGGTGGGAGTGGCGGATGCGTTTAAGGTGGAGGTGGGGTTACATCAAAGATCAGCTCTGAGCCCTTTCTTATTTGCAATGAAGATGGACAGTGCTGCACATCCACAAGATCAGACAGGAGTCCCTGTGGACTATGATGTTTGCAGATGACATTGTGATCTGTAGTGAGAGTAGGGAACAGGTGGAGGAGACCCTGGAGAGATGGAGATGTGCTTTAGAGAGAGGAGGAATGAAGGTCAGCAGGACTAAGACAGAATATATGTGTGTGAATGAGAGGGAGGAAAGAGGCATGGTGAGGATGCAAGGAGTAGAGGTGGTGAAGGTGGATGAGTTTAAATACTTGGGATCAATAGTTCAGAGTAACGGTGAGTGTGGAAGAGAGGTGAAGAAGAGAGTATAGGCAGGATGGAGTGGATAGAGAAGAGTGTCAGGAGTGATTTGTGACAGACTAGTACCAGTAAGAGTGAAAGGGAAGGTCTACAAGAGGGTAGTGAGACCAGCTATGTTGTATGGGTTGGAGACAGTGGCATTGACAAAAAGGGAGGAGTTTGAGCTGGATGTGGCAGAGTTAAAGATGTTAAGATTTGCACTGGGTGTGACGAGGGTGGACAGGATTAGGAATAAGTATATTAGAGGGTCAGCCCAGATTGGAAGGTTTGCAGACAAAGCCAGAGAGGCAAGATTAAGTTGGTTTGGGCATGTGCTGAGAAGGGATGCTGAGTATATTTGGAAAACGATGCTAAGGATGAAGCTACCAGGTAACAGGAAAAGAGGAAGGCCTAAGATAAGGTTTATGGATGTGGTGAGAGAAGACATGCAGGTGGTTGGTGTGACAGAGCAAGATGCAGAGGACAGGAAGAAATGGAAACATGATCTGCTGTGGCGACCCCTAACGGGAACAGCTGAAAGAAGATGATGATGAAGATGATTCTCCTTCACAGCCAGTTAGAACTTCACATTATCACACGGGGGGGGGGGGGGGCTAAATTTCCAGGGAAAGTCTACTTTATTGCAGCCTTCACTTTTAAGTGGGAGAGAGACATGAATCTGGTGGACAGTCTATTGTGGTTGGACTGACTTTCTTCTATAATGTCATAATCCCCAATCCCTTAGTAGTTTACTAGTGCCAGATGTCTGAAATGTTGGACTTGAATATGCAAACTAAATCACCAGCTACAGCTCACAGGCTATTTGGAAGGCTGGAGTGTGCTGGCCAGTTCTTGTATCACCAGTTGGTGGTCACATAAAGGTTAAATTAAAGTCACGTACACACCATAACTATGCATCTGTGTTGTCCATTTTCATTCTTCCTCAATGTATGGGTCTTGGTTCCGACCTGACCAATCTCTTTAGAATTCCTGGATCCAATTCTTGAGTTCTTCCCTTTACCCATAATGCCCCTTTACTTACCAGATTACCTCAGATCGAGTTTGCTGCTGCTAAATGCCAGAAGGCATAAATACTTAAAATATTTGGCATATACTTCTCAGAAGTCCAGGCCAAAACGGAGAGGCTGTGGTTAAACAAGTTTGCGGATGACTGCAAATTAGGTGCTATCATTGAATCCCCCAGCAATGTCAGCGTACTTCAAAAGGGGCTTATACAGGTGTCAAAGCCATGGTCTTAAACTAAATGCTAAAAAATGCATCATCATTCCCATCGGTAAAAACAATGTCCCCTGCTGATTATAAAATAAACAATAATACCCTAAGTACCAATTCAGTAGTGACAGACCTGGGAACACAAGTTGACTGTGACCTCACCTTTGATCACCATGCATCTACTGTGGTGAGGAAGGCATTCTTCATCACTCACCTGATTAACAAAGGCATCACCTCAAGAGCAAAAGAGATTATAACTCCCCTGTACTCATCCCTCATCAGGCCTGTTATCGAATATAATGCTTCCTTTGGTATGTACCGTACCAGACACCTGCAGCAAATTGAGAGACTCCAAGATTTCTAAGAAAATTCAGGCTTCAGTCTGTCTGTCTTATACAGACAGGCTGAAGCCGCTGACACTGTACTCAGTAGTGTATAGGAAACTCAGAGGCGACATGTCTGGTTTACAGGGCTATCTCTGCTCCAAATCTAATGGAAGTGCTGCACATCCACAAGTCAAATGGGTCTAGAGTCACCCGTTCTAGGGACCTCAAACAGGACCTGCTGGAGAGAGATACATCTGTCAAAGGTTGCCACTCCTCTGGAATAGACTTCCAATCCATATCAAGCAGAGTACCTCTGTGACCCTGTTTAAGCACAACTTGGATGACTGGATGGGAAACTGTAAATTTCTGCTGGGGATTGGCCAAGTTTCTCTCCTGGACATAGGTAGTCCTTGCTAGAAAAAACTTTGGCATAAATGATCTCTCTCATCTAGTATTATATTCGGATTCAATGGCTAGGCTTGTTAAGACCCTCGGGTCAATAACCTAGTAACATCCTATGGACCTATGAAACTATAATAATTATAATAAGAAACAGGATAGAGACAGAGTAGGGGCTCAGACTGGAAACAAGCGTTCCAATGTACCTCATCAGGTCTCTCCCAAAGGATAAGGATGGGGAGGGAGGGGGAGGAGTTGAGGAAGAATAAAACTGGGCAACACAGATGTATAGTTATGGTGAGTACATAAATTAAATATCTGAGGTTGTCATTTTCATTCATTCCTCAATGTATGGGACAGAGTCCCCAGCTACAATAATCTTGGGTGGCCCTCATGGAAGGATATTCTGGAGAACCAAAGAGCCAAAGGCAGCCCTATTCCTGGATATGATGTCCAACTTGTAATGAGCAATAAAAGTACGTGAATTGGACCAAGTGACCACATCACAAATGTCATCAATTGAAGCTCTGGCCCAAAAAGCAGATAATGTAGCCATGAATCTAGTTGAATGAGCCTTTGGAGATTTAGGTAAGGACAAACCTCACAGAGAATATACAAAGGAAATGCAAACTGTTATCTATTTAGCTGTGGTAACTTTAGATACTTGTTTTCCCAATTTGTTTTTAGCAAAGGAAACAAACAGTTGATCATTTTTTCAAACTTCTTTTGTTCTATGGAGGTAGAAACAAAGCTGTCTATGTACATCTAAAATATGTAGCATGTATTCTTCCTTATTTTCAAATTTTGGAAAGAAGACTGTCAAATTGATTACTTGATTCATGTTTGACTCAGAAACAACTTTTGGCAGGAAGGAAGGGTTTGTATGCAAGGTCACTCTGCCTTTGTGAAAAAACAAATGAGGGAGTTTTGAAGAGAGCTTGGAGTTCAGAAACTTGTCTTGCTGACCTAATGGCAACAAGAAATATTGTTTTCCAACAGGGAAATTTCAGGTCTGACTTAGCCAAAGGTTCAAAGGGGGACTAAGTTAACGTTTTAACAAAACAGTAATATTCCAGGGGTGGAGTAGGGTATCTTATTGGAGGTCTAAGCAGAAGTGCACCCTTCACAAAAGCCTTACAAATTTTAGACGGATCTAGGGGGAAGGCATTACGTCCTATGCTGTAATTAGAGATGCCTATAAGCTGGACAGTGGAGAAACTGGCGTCAACCTGAAAAATTAAAACCAGAAAATCCAGTATTGCAGGAAATGGAGATGTGAAGGGATCCAGCTTTCCTTGTTCTACCCAAAATTAAAATCTTTCACTTAACTCTTGAAAATCTTTCTGACAGAAGGTTTTTGAGATGAGGATAAAATCTGACAAACTGGAGAGGAAAGCCTGGACTGTCTAGACATCACTGGAATTGAAGAAACCATGTGGTTAACTTGAGGCCTTGAATGTCTGGATGAATCATTCCCGATGGGTGCAATATGAGATCTGGACTAGGGTCCAGTGTCCAAGGAGGACATAGAAGATGAGACCATATAAATGGGAACTACGCCAGCTGAGGCCAGAGGGGAGCACTGAGGATAATTTTGCTCTTCAACTGTTGTGCTTTCTGAAGAAACTGTGGTATTACGGGAAGGGGGAAGATAAGCATACAGGAGACTAGGGGGACCAAATGTGGACTACATCAACTTTCATTGACTCCCCCTGTGGGGGAATTACGGCAAAGAACCTGCAGCACTTGTTGTTGAGGGGAGAGTCAAAGAGGTCGCCACAAGGTTAACCTGAGCAATGAAAAATAACTTCTGTCACTACCAGATTGACAGACCACTCATGTGGCATCAGGATGGATCTGCTGAGCTTGTTGGCTAAGAAGCTGGATTTCCCTGCCATGTGCACTGTTATAAGAAAGCGGTTGGAAGAGACCACCCACTGCCAGACTCTCACTGTTTCTCAACAAAGGGGGGTAAGTCCTGGTTCTCCAAACCACTGCCACATTGTCTGTCTGGAGAGTAATAGTACCTAGAGTGAGAAAGTTCTGAAAGGCCTGCAATGTTAATAGGACTACTCTCATCGCTAAGACATTGATATGCAAATTGGTCTCTTCTGGGGACCATGTAGCCAGAACAGTACATCCCAAGAAAGGCCGCACCACTCCAGTTTGGAGGCATCCAGTGTTAGCGTGGCCTTCGTGGGAGGAAAGATAAATGGGCATCCCTGACAAAACTCACTGGACTAGAGTCAAAGAAGGGAGTCATTGCAGGCTCATAAAATCTTTATAGGATACTTTAATGGATGTCAAAGCATCGACCATTATACTGACAGGGTCCATTGGAGAATCTTCATGTGAAAGCAAGCCATAGTTAAAAGGGTTATCGGTGCAGCCATTGAACTTAAGATTTGAAGAACTTGTTGCACAGAAGGACAGGGATGGTCTAGAATGTGTCTGACATGCAATCTTAGGGAAAGAATTCTGCTCTGAGGTAAGAATGCAAACTGTCCAACTGCATCCAGGTGAGCTCCTATAAAGACTTCAACTGGTTGAAGTTAGGACTTGGAAAGATTTGCTGTGATCCCTAAGAATGGACACAACTGGAGTAAGCAATCTCTGGCCTCCTCTAGGAGATGCTAGGTTGGTGTGGAGCCAGTCATCTAAACAAGGAAACTGTCTGAATCTATCCAGTCTGAGATGAGCTGCCACCACTGCCCTGCATTTGGCTTCCAGACAAAAGTGCAGATATCTTCAAGAGCGCCAGTGTATTTTGATGTGATAGTACACATCTTGAAGATCTACAGAACACATCCAGTCATCCTTCTGCAGAAGTGGCAAACTAAACCATGACCACCCAGAACTTGGAATTCTTCACAAATTGATTTAGATGACTGAGATCTAGAATAGGTCTCAGGTCCCCTGATTTCTTTGGCACTAAAAAATACATTGAGTAAATTCCAGATCCTGCATGGTCTGGATCAGTTTGGATGACTCTCTTTTCTCTTACCTTTTGAATTTCTAAGGCTGCTAACTCCCTCTGATTGGGTGGAACATCAGGGAGATGTCTCTTTTGTGATGGGTTTTGTGAAAAGGGAATGAAGTACCCTCCTGATATGATAGTTTGTACCAAAGAATCTCATGTGATGGCTGTGCAGGCATTTGGGTGCAAGCAAAAGTGCCTCCTGACTGCCTCCAGAAAAGAGCAGTCGGGCAACCTTTCAAGAGTGCTGAAAGGGCCTGTATGAGAAAGAATCTCGACACCTTTGGTTCTGCGGACCCTCTCTGCCGTGAAGATGGTGTCTTACTTTACTATTTACCCCTGTGTCTCTGGCAGAAAAATCCCCATGTGAGTCCAGAAAAGGTCTTTGAGATTTTTGGAAACACATCTTCTTACCACCCCACTGATTCCTAGAGAAAGGTATTTGAAGGGTAGAGAAATGTATTCCAACAGCAGACAAGGTCTGTCCAAGCTGTTCACTGTAGGAAAGTGTGTCTTTTACTGTGGGTCCAAACAGGGAAGATCCATCAAAAGAAGCATTGATGACAAAGGATTTAAAGGGCTCTGCAAAATGGCACAATCTCAGCCAGGCATGTCTCTTTATGGCTATCCCTAAACCAGCAGAATGTTAGGAACCTTCAGCAGCGTGAGATATAAACCCAATGGACGCATTGTATAGAGACTATAGATTGGCCAGTTGGGAAGAGTAAGTTTTTTCTTCCTTTGCCAACACAGACCCTAGGGAAGACTTGCAGAGCTCTTAATCAAGTCCCTCTGTAATTTAGTAAAATGTGCCAGGTAGTTGAGCGACCACAAGGCAAAGGTCACTGAAGCATAAATGCACTTTCCAAATCTACCCAACACCCTAGACTCTCTGTTAGGAGGGTGGACTGCGAAACTCTGTACGACTAGTTCCTTTCTGGTGGCTGCCACCATAACCATAGCATTGACAGGGATTCCCTTACTTCAATACTACCTGCCTTTGGGGAATTTTCTCCTGTTGGAGGGAGACAGGCTCCACGGTATCCAGTTCCTTCCACGCCTGGAGGGAGACCAGGTGTATAAGGTCATCTACTGGGGGGGGGGCAAGACATAGACAGGCCAAATCCAAAGACTATCAGAAACACCAATTCCAGTTGGGAAGTACTTTGGGAGGCCCAACTACCTTTTTGGTGTTGGATGTCTAAAATGTGTTCAAATGAGACATCAAGTGGGGACCTAGTGGAAAGATTCCTCTTGCATGTTCTCTTCCAGTGGACCTTTTCAGTGGGTGATTCTGGAGAGGTGTCAGAAGAACAGTCTGGAAGCTCTTACAGGCTGGTTGTCCCTATGAAGAAGGGTGATGAGACCTAGAGCTCAAAACCACTGGGGGAATGGGCACTGGATCCAAGGAACTGAGAATAGAAGATTCCCTGGGACAGGAGGAAAACCCTTTCCACTACCTCAAAGGCAGGGTTGCCCTGGAGAAGTAGAAACCAATCTCACCAGAGCAGAAGCTCTCAGCTCACAGTTTTCCAGATCTCTCCTCCAAGGAGTGAGTCAGACCCAAGCTGTCCAGCTCTGAGGCTCTGAGGAGAAACGATGGCTCTGAAAGCCTCGGAGTTGAAGTCAACCCCCAGATCCAGCACTGAAGCTTTGGCTCTGAGACTCATCCTGCTCAGTGAGAATCTGTGCCAAATGGATCAGGGACACAGTCAGATCCAAAGAAGAAGGTGGCATTTTTGGATCTGACACTTCACCTCTCAGAGCTCTGGGATCTGATGGCTCTGAAACTATGGGTCAGAATGGAGAAGGAGTTACTATGAGGTTTGAAGGTGGCTGAAGGCTCGTGGATCCAATGGAAGACAGAGCCGGCAACACCTCCATCTGGATTTGTGCTCTAAGAAATTCCCCTCCTCATCCTGTCCACATCTGGCTCAGGAAGACTACAGGAGGACCTCAGTGAGGAAATTGTGGAAGGAGGGCGGGATGACTTCTTAGGATTCTCCTGTAAAAATGGAGACCTAAGTCTAGGAGACACAGGTTCCACAGGACTCCAGATCTGAGGAGACAACCACAGAGGTTGTTGGATCTGGCACCTTTTTGATCTTGGAGGGTGGCTCTAAACTTGGAACAGGTGCAGGGGACCATATAGAAGAATGCTTCCTGTGCTCCTTGGGCTCCGATGATCTTTGCTTTTTTGTATGGGTTTTAGCCCCAGAAGTAGAAGCAGTAGAGGGATACAAAGCTGGCTGATTGACCTAGAATTAAAGTCGTCACTGATCTCAAGACACCTGCAATTGAGAAGGGCCTAAACAATATACAAATTCCCTGTAGGCATCAGAATTGGGTATCTTATGCCCACAGAAAATGCACTTTTTAAAAATGGTAGGCTTATCAGCCATACCAGCAACCAAGCAGTAATCAATAACCGTAATTAAAAGAAAAGAGACAAGAGAAACTCTATCAGATATTGTATATAAAGAGAGTTTTTTTTTTATAGAAAGGAAGTAGGAAAAATAAAGATTAGCTACCAACAATGATAGAAAGAATACCTAAAAAATATAGAAAGAAGGCCTAGTACCAACGATGGTACAAAAAGTTACCTAAATGATATCCCAAAGGTAAAAAAGAGTAAAGGGAGGAAAGGCTAAATAGATATGAATAGTAAACATAAGGAACAGAAGAGAAAATAAATTCTACTTTTACTCACAATATCACACTACAGCTCAAGAGAACATAATCCCAACCGAATCTGTAGAACAGCAAATGAGATCTGAGGTAATCTGACAAGTAAGGACATTATGGGTAAAGGGAGGAGCTCGAGAGTCAGATCCAAGAATCTAAAGAGACTGGTTGAGTCGAATCCGAGACCTATATGTTAAGGAGTGAATGAAAATGACAACATCAGATCAACTCTTGCTCTCTCTTTCTCTCCCTGCTAAGACAAATGAGCAAACATCTGCCACTCACTCCCATACATCATGACTCTGTTAGTATCTGAGCTGCAATCAGGTTCATGGTAATGGCGTACGACATTTAAAAAAAATGAAAAATAATATTCTTGTTGCAGTAGTTATGACATCAGAAAATGAAAGTATAAGCTTTTACAATCATCACAACAATTTTATTGCAACAAATTATGGAAGACGGGTTCTAAACAACACTGCCTCAACTGAAGATGCAGCAGACAGCAAAGATGACATTAAAACTCAGTTTAGGCACGTTTTTATCTATTATACACAGATTATTGTTTCAAGATAAGCATTAGGCATATTAAAACAGTTTCTGTATTCTGATTTGTTTTGCTATTGTCCAGTCTGATGTTTCTAGCTGAGACCAAATAAAATATTACAAGTTCATAAATTTTAGGATGTTATAGGTTTATAAACTTTGGTGTCAAGCTTACAACCTAATCACCTTAGAAAAACTTGGCTAAATAAATTGTAAATTACTCCAGTGTTTCTGAAGTCATTAGGTAATGAAGCTCTCATTCATTCAGTTTATTTACTTATTTATTGTTACTTGCACTAATTTTAAGCAAAAGGTAAATACATATATTGTGCTGACTCTGCTTGTTATGTATTCAAAGGCACAATTTCAAATAGAAGTAGGTGAGATGCAGATGTATACACCAAGTGCTGTTTCATTCTAAGAAGTCTGCCTGTAGGATACAGAGATGAGGTAAAGTGCTTGTAGTTTAGCACAGACCTTTATGATTTCCAATACATCTGTCTTTACTACGAATCTGAACTTTCTTGAGCTATGTCAGAAAGCGTGTGTTCCAGTTCAGAATGCAGCATTATACAAGCCCAATCAAAGATGAATATAGGGATAAAACAATGTTTCATCATTTACAGTTCACACCTTTGAGTAGGAGGCGTGCTGCAAAGTATGCCATTCTGAATGCAGTTGCCACACACTAACCCATCTTCATTTATTGCCCACAATTATCCCTAAAATCTTTCCCCCCCCTTAGCACCTCTCAAATAATATAACCAGCGTATTTTCCTTTTTTTCCCCCAAACTTGACAATAATACATTCAGTGGCATGGAGGGAGAGATGTTTTGTATATACTTATTAAAAGTTTTCACAGCAAGGAAGGCTAGACTAGTTGCCTTTTCAACCATGACCTATTACAGAAGACATAATACAATAATTAATTCAAAAATAAGAACAGTTATACAAAGACAACTTAGGAAATTAATCAGTAATCAATTATTGCACTAAATAGTGAATATGCTCAAATCATTTTGGTGCATTTTTACATCTTTGTGGAAGTAATTGTATCCCTCAGTTGGCAATTATCAGCGTATTTCACAAACTGCAGTTGTCTAACTGTAGTAATATCCAAAAATAAAATGACCAAAGAAAGTCTTCAGTAGCTTTGATACTTAACCTGTGATTGTTGTCTTTGCACTCTTATTCAACCATTTATTTATTCTTTGACCCACATAACTGATAACATTAAAACATAATTTTTAACATTAAATTTATCTACAATGCCTTTTGGATGGGATAAGTCAACTGCACTTGCAATATCTAGGTATGCAAACTGCAAAATTAGTCCCCCATCCATTTATTGCTATCACTTCAAAAATGCCCAGTGGATTTAGAAGGGAAGATCTTACCTAAAAATATGTTCAAAGCACAGCACAATAGTTTGGTAATTTAATACACATTTATTAGTGTAAGTTCACCATTATCTTTTAGGATAAATCCACTTATTACATGTTCCAGAGTTCACAGACAAGTAAGGATGACAGGTCTGTAACTGCTAAACTCATAGTACTTCAGTTATGTAAGGGAGCACCACTGTTACAGATTTCTGAACATGCCTGAATGTGAAAAAATATATCAGCAAGATTGAGTGAATGTTTCTCAAGATCTTTCCTTGCATTATGCAAGAAACTGCTGGGATACTACCAATTTCCACAAAGCCAGCATTCTTAACCTATTTTTTAAACTATTGTGAATATACTCCATCATAATTTTGGGATATATTCTTAACAAACATAGGTGTAACACTTATTTTCACTTAGACTTCTTGAGGCTGGCACAGAATTCATGGCCCAGAGTGTGGGTAATCCATTATGATGGCAAGGTGAAGGCTGGACGTCCTATGATAAGGCAGTGACAAGACAGAAGAGTGGTGCAGCAAGGTCACTTGGTCTGGGATCCAGGGTCTACTACCAAGGAGAAGGGCAGACTAGAAATGGGGTGGGAATTGTGGTGATGGACAGACTTCAGAATACAGTGAGGGATGTCATCAGAATTGGTGATAGACTTATGGCAATCAGACTCCAATGTAAACGTAGGGCACTATTCATAATTTCAACCGAGGCCGACAGCAAAGTTGTGACAGTGAGGAAAACATTGCATTCAGATAGCAGTTTCAGGACCTACTAGATAAAGCAGGACAACATGAATCAGTGTTGATAATGGGTAATATAAATGCACATATTGGGACAGATAGAACATGATACAACGACCACCTGGGTCCACATGGGTGGAGCAACAGGAATAAATAAGGAGAAGCCATTCTAGACTTCTGTCTAGTAAATGGCTTGATGGTGGACAACACATGGTTCAGCAAGAGAGAGAGTCAGAAGATCACATACAAGAGTGACCAACATGTAATTCAGGTGGACTTCCTCCTAGTAAGGAACAGGCACTGGGGCAGAATCAGTGACTACAGAGCCATCCCCAGTGAGACAGTCAGTCCACAACATAAACCATTGATAGCCACAATCAGCTGCAAGCAGTAGTCAGAGAGGACTCTAAGGTCAACACAAACTAGGCTGAAGACCTGGAAGTTGAATGGACAGAAAACACAGATGTTCAAGGAATTATTCAGGGCTCTAGCACCTCAGGATGAGAAGGAAATATGTGGAGTTGAAGAATGGGTGGTTGGCATAATGGTTAAGGTGTTTACCTTACAGACACAAGGTGCAGGGTTTGATTCTCAAATGGGGTAATTAGCTAGGCTTAAAATGGCCCACAAGGGCAGTTAGCCTAGTACTATCTATGAACCTATGAAGAATGGCAGTGCCTCAAAACAAGATGTGTGATGACTATAAAAAGTACAGTTGTGTAAAATCTTAACATAACACTAGATGCCCTTCCCTTCACTGTTGCAGTACTCATAACAGAAAGGATCTCATGTCAAAGATAGCCCAACGTCCAGACAGTATACCAAAGCCTTTAGTACTTACAGGTGATGTATGTCACACTTACACTCCCTGCACAAGGTGTAAGGCATAAACGTGACCTACGGATGCAGAGACTCAGAAGTGAAATAATAAAAAAAAAAAAAAAATACTGGAGGAAGAGCATCTCCCTAGGGACAATGAAGAACATGTGCATCCAGAAGGAGAAAAGCCAGGAGGGCAAGAAGAACAGGTTACAGCAGAGGGGGCAGGAGAGAGGGAGTGAATACTGCAGCAGTGAAGACAAGAACATCTACTGTTACCATAAGATTTTACACAACCGAATTATGTCCTTCCATATCACTGTTGCAGTATTCATAACCTAAGGGAGAGTACATCAGTTTAAGAGGAAACCTGGAAGGAGGATGGCACTGAAGAACCCTCTCGATACCTATGCAGGTTAGCCCTAGCAAAGCCAGCTCTAGCCCTGGAAATAATATCCAACTTGCAGTACTTAGTGAAGGTATAGACAGAAGACCAAGTAGCAACCTCAAGGATGGAATTCGTATCCAGCCCCTTGAAAAAAGCACCAGAGGACACAACAGCTCTGGTAGAATGAGCCACTACTGATGAGGAAAGACATTTACCATGAAAAGAATAAGAAAGGTAAATGGCTTTTAGAAATCCAGCATGAGACTGCCTGCTTAGAAACAGTCAAACCCAAAGACCTGGAATGAAAGGAAACAAAAAGAAAAAAATCCTTAGTTTTATTTAAATAATATCTGAGCTGTCAATGCAAATCCAAGGTTTGAAGAACCTTCTCACTGGCAGAATGCAAAGAAGGAAAAAAGCAATGCAAATGAACACACCGATTAAAAGACAACTCATTGATCACCTTGGGCATAAAAGAAGGATTAGTACGAAGAGACACCCTGTCCCTGTGCAAAACTAAAAAGGAAGGAACAGCCATGAGAGCCTGAAGCAAGATACTCTCTTAGTGAAGTGAGGGCTACAAGAACAGTCTTCTAAGTACAATGCTGTAAGGAAACTAAAATAGCAGGTTCAAAAAGATCCTAAGTCAATTTTTCAAGAACAAAACAGAGGTCCCAAGAAAGCAGAACTGGCTTCCTGGGAGGCCTGATATGAACTACACCTTTAAGAAATTAATTGGCCTCAGATGTGCAGACAAGAGGAGGAGCCAAGGACAGACTAGCAGGAATAGCAGACTGGTGAGCTTTAGCTAAGAATATGCCAACCCAGCATGCAGCAGATCACACAAATAAGACAGAACTATAGGAACATGCACAGAAAATCTTTTCCATTTGGACAAACATGATTTCCTGGTAGTGGGTTTCCTGACCTCCTGCAAGACCAGAAACACATTCTCAGAAAAGAGGTGCCATAATGTCAGTTGAAGAGTGGAAAAGTGAGGAGCTCCAACAGTGCTTTTCCCTTTTGGCTGGACTCATAAGACTGAGCAAGAGTCACCTATGGTAAATTTTCACTGAATATAGTTTTTTAAATGGATTTGATAAGTAATGCTTGTATCCTTTTAGGATATATGCCTTGAAAAAAATACATTATTTTTTAAATTATAGATACTCTCCATCAAGAATAACAGTGAAAAAAGGTGGCATGAGTTAGGTAGCTTAACTAACCTTGTTAACCAGGTAGAAGATCACTGTTGATTTCTGTGTTGTCAAAGTAAGATCTGGAGATTATACAAGCTTTTCAAAATATATAAAAAAAATAATATGTATGCTAAACAGCTACTGAAGACTGCAAAGAGAAATAATCTACTAATTTATAATGTATATAAGAAGGCTCAAATCAATGATAATTTATTTAATGCACTATTCAAATAATTATGGGTCCACGGCATACCTCTCAACTTTTTAGATTTTCCCAGAATGTCCACATTTCTGCCTCACATTTTTGGTCTGTTTCGCATAAAATTGTGGTTTTCTGGCAAAGCATTGAGGATTAAAGTCAGGCACTAATGACAAGACACTTGAGTTTCAGACTTCACACCCTTCAGAAAATTCATGCTAATGCCATACCTGTTATTCTATCAACTCTAAGTTTGCAAGAGAAATATTTAAAGAGCGTCACTATGTTGCTGCCTTTTCCCCCAATATTTATGGCTTTGTCCAGATTTCTTACTCTAAGAGATTGAGAATTGTGGTCCACGGTCAATTACTTGATTGCAAGTATGGGGTTAGAAGTCAGATATCATTTAAAAACTGAAGCAATCATTTTTTTGCTAATAGTTGATAGTGAATGAATAAACGCAATGTATGAATGAAAGATGTGAAGAAGGTAAATAAGACAGATGTAATTGAACCAAAAGAATGGGACTGAATGACAACAGATCAGTTAATACTGAAATAAATGAAATCTGAGAGGACATGCAATGCTACTGTAAGAACTTAATGAAGAGACACAAAAGTGAAAATGTACTTTTATATAATAAAATTCAACAAGTTATATACAATAAAAATATTTCACCAATAAATACAACAAAAAATGAAAGGAGTAAATATACATTGATTAGTCTTCCACTCACTGATAACAAAACAGAAATAAAAACAAGCAATGATAAGGTGGGTAATGACAACAAATCAAAATAAATGCAAGCTATTCAGACTGGAAAAAATAAATACAGGACATTAGTAGAACAGAAATAGGTTCATAGGTGTGTACTAGGCTAACAGCCCTGGGGCCTTTACAAGCCTAGCCATAGGATTGCCCTGGCATAGTGCCACTCGACCATAGTTCCCAGTGCCTCTGTTGAGTAGAGCCACTGGTTTTATCCCCGGAGTGAATTTTCTGTTTCCCATCCACTTATCAAGATTTATCTTGAAGAGGGTCAGCAAGGTGCTCTACTTGACATGTATGGGAAGTCTGTTCCATAACATGGGCAGTCTCTGGATTATGAACCTGTCCCACCAGCATGTTCTGTTAATTGTGGTAATGAGGTTGAGGTATCTGGAGTGTGTGGTGCGGAGGGATTGGGATTTCTTTAGATGTAGCATTTCTAACAGAGCTGGGTCAGACATGGCTTTGTAAGTCAAGCAGAGATCGCCTCTAAGTAGGCGATATGAGACAGAGAATAGTTGGAGCTTTTTGAGTCTGTCCATATAGGACAAGTGTTTAAGGCCTAGGATCCTCTTTGTGAAGTACTTTTGTGGCCTGTTGCAGGTGTCTAGTGAGGTACATGCCAAATGGGGCATTGTACTCGATGATTGGCCTAATGAGGGAAGAGTAGAGGGAGACAATGACCTCTTTCTTCTTGGATGCAAAACCCTTAGTAATGAGATGTGCCACATAGAAGGTCTTTCTGACCACAGTGGCAATGTGATCAAAAGAGAGGTTGCTGTCAACCTGTATTCCCAGATCTCAAATAACGTCTTCTGTGTTCAGTGGACTACCATCAATGTGGTAATTCATGGGAAATGGGTTTTTCCCAAAGGGGATGATGACACATTTTTTGGCATTGAGCTTAAGGTCATGGTTCTGACACCAGTCGTTGGCCACAGTGAGGCCATTCTGTAGGATGTCAACATCACTTGGGGTGTTACTAATAGCTGCCAACTTGCAATCATCTGCAAACTCTGTCAGCCAGAGTCCCTTTGCATTGGTCTGGACTTGAGAAGTAGATACCAAACAGGAGAGGACCCAGGACCGAACCCAGTGAGACCCCACTCGTGACTAATCAGCAGTCTGACTTGGAGTCAGCTACTTTCATACTGTGGGTTCCATCTGTGAGCCAGTTTGCAACCCACCTAGTGATATAGGGGTTGATGCCAGGCTTAGTGAGTTTTTCTATGATTCCTGAGTGAGTATCAAAAGCCTTGGCCAGATCAAGGTAGGCTGTATGAACTGCCTTGTCTTCATCCACAGCTCTGGTGACTGACTCAAAGAAGTCGACCAAGTTGAGCAGGCATGATCTACCCTTCACAAAACCAAACTGTATGGAATCCAGAGTTTGGAGATTCCCTACATCCTTGTTTATTCGGTCCATGATGATGTGTTCCATAGCTTTGCATATCAGACTCATCAGGCTAATGGGGTGATAGTTCCCAGGGTCTGTAGTCGCTTCTCCCTTGTGAAGAGGGATGACTGTAGCAGTGTGCCATTCGGTAGGGACAAAGCCTGAGGTGAGGCTGTGACTGAACAGGGCCACACAGGTGAGGTGCCAGTTCACTCTGTAGGTCATGCAGAACACAGCCAGAGATATTGTCAGGTCCCATAGAAGCTGTATTCTTGGCCTTGGACAATGCTGTTTTAACATGTGCAGCAGTAATACTGGGTGGGGTGCCTGGCAATCTACTGGTATTGTGATTGGTTCTTGGGGGGGTAAAGTTGGCACTAAATCTGTCTGCCAGTATACTGGCAATATCTGTTGGCTCGGTATAGGAGGTACCATTGTGCAGTAGCTCAGAGCAAATCTGGGTATTGCCGTGGAGATTCTTTACATAACTATAGAAGGTCTTGTGGTTGTCTTTACTATCTGCTGCAATTCTGTTTGCATACCTAGTTTTAGAGGATTTGAGGAGGAATCTCAACTTTTTCTTGAGGTGGATAAGGGAGTTTTTCCAGTCTTGGGACTTCAATTTATTCCGCATCACTTTCCGCCCTCTGTTGTAGAGTTTGTTTATGGCAGGGGACCACCAGATTGACTTCCTTTTTTTGGAGGAGAGAGTCTTGGTTCTATTGGGTATGCTGAGATCCATGCATCTGTGTACGTGTTCATACAGTGCATTGGTGTATGATTCTGCATTCATGCAACTATTCTCCATTTGCATGGGTGCCATGAAATTAGCCACCTCTGTTTTTAGGATCTCAGAGTTAGCTTTGGAGAAGTTTTTCATGGTGATTACCTTTGTTGTGGGTGGTGGGGTGGTGGGAGGGATGTGGATTTCCAAGGTGATTAGTTTGTGGTCGGATCTAACCAAGGAGGAGCTGACTACGGGTGTAGAGCAACGGTCGCCCATGTTAGTAATGACCAGGTCAAGGATGTTGCTACCTCTAGTGGGGGTAAGAACGAGCTGGTCCAGGGCATTGGAATTAATAAACTCCAGGAAATGTTGGGCAAGTGTATTAGTACATGAGTAGTTTACCCAGTTAATGGAGGGGTAGGTGAAGTCGCCTAGTAAGAATGTGTTAGTTTGGACCCTAATATTCTCCAGGGTGCTTAGGAACGTAGAGTGTGAGTCTTGGGATATGGCTGGGGACATATAGCAGGCTACGACCTGAATCGCTGTCTTACCCAATGTTAGCTGCACCTGAAGTATCTCTGATGCGTTATGTTGAGCTACCAGTCTGGAGGTGTGTGCATCCTTTATGAATATGGAAACACCACTGCCTTTGGAGATTTGGTCTAAGTTCTGGGTCTGAAAGGTGTGGAATGAGTTATAGCCTGGTAGTGCAGGGGTGCTTTCTGCTGCCTTGAACCAGGTCTCTGTTACAGCACAAATGTCGATGTTCTCCATTTTAAGGAGTGCCTCGAGCGAGTGCATTTTGAGATTTAAACTTCTAGCATTGAGCAACATTGACCCTCACATTGCATTTGTTTGTAGCTGTTACGGTGGTAATTTGGTCTTTGTAACACCACCTAAAAAAGACACTATAGGGGTGGCAAGAGCCTTGGCCAGTATCCGGAAGCCCAGACGTGACAGATGCAGGCCATCTCTGGCAAAGCATCGAGGTTCGTCAATCATGTCATCCCAGGCAGACAGATACTGGATCTCCTTAGAATGTCACCAGAAACTTAGCCAATTGTTGAAATCAATCAATTTTCTGCTTGTACTGTGGTATTATTCTGGGTAATGGTAGGATGCTGCTCAGGGCTATGGTCATATCCGCCTGGGCTACATAATCCGAGAGCTCCTCCATGTCTCTTTTCATGTAGCCCAGGAAGCAACGTCTCAGGTCATTTACACCCACATGTACAATGACAGAGTCATATTTGTACCCGTTGTTGAGTGACCTGAGCGCATGCATTATGTGTCGGTTCCTGGCATCTGACAGGCAGCTGACTGTTACTTTCTCCTTATTCAACCAAGTGAGTGGGACATCAGTGTGTTTCACTATCAAGTCACCTATGACTAGTGTGTTGGGCATGCTGTTTTGCTTTAGGGGCTTTGATTGAGTGGCACACTGTTTAGGAGAGTTGTGTTTCGTGATTAGTGTTGCGTTGTGGTGGTCGAGTGCGTTTCTGCCTTGGAGGGCTCTGCTGCTTGGGTAGATTTTTACTGAGAGCCTCCACGAAGGTGGGACTGTGGTTTGTGTTTTTATGTGAAGGCAGTGCTGGTGTGTGTTCCGGAGGGCTATGTGTTCCATGTGGTGTGGTGCAAGTGTTGACCTTCTCCTCTTGACCAGCTATTCCGGACTTGGCTGGAGAGTGCGTGGCTTCCTATTTGGATATATAAATGCATCTCTCGTAAGTCTGTGTGTTAGAATGCAAGAGGAGAGGGTTGTCAGTGTACATGAGGCAGTTGCTACATTGCCTCAGGATGCCCAAGTTCACCAGGTAAATAGGAGAAAGCACAGGGAACTGAACTTTAGATATGTCTGGCGGGGTGGGCATTGATAATAAGTACTACATCTGTTTCCTTGTAGAACATTTAGTGCTGGTAGCACTTGTGTGCTACAATAATTGCTACAAGAAGTCTGGTAAAGTGCTAAACTAATAAGCTAGTATAAGTGCAGGAGAGGAGAGAACTAGTAGATCTAAGGGAAAAATTGAAGAGCAGGCTCTGTTACTGTTCAGAAGCTTTCAAATAATCTTGGATACAGCAAGTCTGTATCTGGACTAGACTAGTTACAGGAAAGGTGGGAAACAAGAACAAACGTGGGCTTTTAAACTGGAAAGTTAAGAGAGATGGAAAAACTGTCCAACAGCCAATAAACTACAATTTCTGGGCCAGGAACCACTCCTCTTGTGGTAGATAGGTTACCTAGTACTTACCACTCCCACTGATAAGCTAGAAGGCTTCCCTCCAACACAGAAAGGCTTGGGGGCACAGAAGCTTAAAGTCTTGGACACAGCAAATCCACACCCGGACTAGACTAGCTACAGGAAATGGGGGAAATGTTTCCTATCCAAGTGGCAAAAGTAGCTGGATACCTCTCAACTGTACAGATTTTCACAGACGTTCTAGACTTTACCTCATATTTTTGGTTTTTCGTAAAATTGTGATTTTCTGGCAAATTAGTGGAAAATCATTAAAGATTGAAGTTAGAAAATAATGTCAGACATTTGAGTTTCAGACTTTATACCCTTCAGAAAATTCATTCTAATGTTAAACCTGCTATTCTATCAACTTTCTAAGTTTGTAAAAGCAATATTTATAAATTGCACCTATTTTTGGGCCATTATTCCACTTCTATTTATGGTGTTGTCCAGATTTCTTGCTCTAACAGGTTCAGAGATATGAATTACTATGACAGGGACCTCTAGCATCTACTTGCAAAAGGAACTTGAAAAAGAAGAAATTGTGGGGACTAGTATAGAAATCATGCAAAATTGTACCAATATTATAAAGAACAGTTTCAAGTTAAAGACTTAACGGGTGCTTGGGGGTAGTCATATCAACACAACTTTAGCTCTGAATGATCTCTGTAAACTATTCACCCCAGAAAAATTAAAAGTGTCAATCCCACATGCAATGTATAATGAAATAATTAATGGCAAAGAAGCCTAAATTTTGCAGAAGCCATCCTGTATTGGATTTTATTAGTATACATGGAATAAATGCCTAATAACTTCAATTCATAAAAATGGGAGAAATCTGATTAAAGGTTGTATATACCTATCCGGTTATAAGATTTGCCTCTAAAGACCTTTTCCTTACTCTTATTAGAGGAACTGAAATAAGGTGCCATTGATGTAGGACTAACAGATTTATAATATAAATCTTCTTTAGGAGCTTGTTATATACTCTATAAATATGCAATTGAAAAGTGTTCAGAATTAAGGAAACAAAAATGATCTGACATCTTTCAAAATTTATAAGAAGCTTCTGACAACACAGAAAGTCAAAATGTGGAAGTAAATGTTAACAGAGGATTTTTGGAAAAAGCCAAGTGTAATTAAGGCCTTAACAGTAATCAAAAGTTATCACACATTACAGCAACATCAGCCTATGAATATACTAAATAGTTTCTGGTTAAAAAGATACACAGCAAGAATATATTACTTACTATATATATTATACATATACAATAAGATAACTGATGAGCTGTTAAAAAAGAAATACCAAAATATGAAGGAAAATTCTAAGTTTTAATTAGGCTGATGATCTATCAGTAAGGCAGGACAAAATCTGGCATGCAAAATATTGAAATATAGTTTAAAAATTAACACAGAAAAGATAATGTTAATTGTATTTTATAATGAAAACATATGATCTAAAATGGTCATAAATGAAAAGCAATTTGAACAAATCCAGGTATACATATAAAATATATACATATTACACACAAATATGTATGAAAATACTCCATATAATCAAATGTTCATAATATCGACTGCTCTTCCTGCCAGCAGAAGAGACTAAAAAAAACAAAAGTTATGTCCTTACCATAACAATAGATCCGTGTTGTCTTCTTTTCATCTGATTCAACATGTGGGACAGATTCTCGAGCTACCTGACAGGGACTTAGGAATATCCTTCCTTGAGATCACCCAAGTATGGCACAGCCGAAAGACGTGCGAATTCTGGACTGCACTTATAGCATGTACAGAGATACAAAGGAATGAGTTTAAGACAAAGTTACTGCAGCACATATGTCACTGATAGACACTCTTTTTGCAAATGCCATTGAAGTTGCCATTGCTCTGGTAGAGTGCGCCTTAGGCTTAGATTGTAAATACATATGTCGTGAATCACAGACAAGATGCAGTCTGCAAACCATTTTGAGAGGGTTACTTTTGATATTGACTGTTCCAGTTTTTTTCTTGGAGAAAGATATAAACAGTTGATCTGATTTTCTGATATTCTTATTATAATGACGACAGAAATTGAGTTATCTATGCACATCTAAGGACTATAATGTATGCACTGCTTTATTGGTAAAATTTTGGAAGAAAACTGTCAAATCAATCTGTTGGCTCAAGTTAGATTCTGAAGCTACTTTAGGAAGAAAGGAAGGGTTTTGTTCTCAAAGACATTCTGTTTTTATGAATGGTAAGAAAGGGAGATTTGCATGAGAGTGGCTACAGTTCGGACACCTATTTTGCACATGTAACGGCAACCACAAAAACAGTTTTCCATGAAAGAAACTTCATATCTACAGATGCTGCTGGTTCAAAGGGTTTTTTGGGTTAGAGACTGGAGTAAGATGGTGATATCCCAGGGAGGGATTGGATCATTAACTGGGGGGGGGGGTCTCAATAAAAAGGTTCCTCTAAGGAAGGTTTTGGTCACTTTGAGGGATGCAATAGAAGCAATGATAAGCCCTATGTGAAAGTCTGAAATGGCTGCTAGCTGTACTTTAATTGTAGAGTAACTTGTCCAAGCCATGAAAAGTTCCAAAAGAAACTCCACATTTTTGGTAAAGGTGATGAAAATGAGTCCAGTTCCTTAAATGAGGCCCAAGTGAAAAAACACTTCCATTTGCTCTTCTAAGTCTTTTTAAAAGGAAAATAAAATATGGACTACCAAGGAAGAAAGACTGTCACCTCTGGCAACTGTTAGAATTTGAGAAACCATGTGGTTAGCTTTAGGGTCTTGAGGTCCACTAGAAGTAACCCAGATGTGTGAGTGAGGAGATCTGGAATGGATCCAGAACCCATGGTAAGTAAACTAGGTGAGGCCAAAGAAAGGGGAACCATACCTGCCAAGGCCAGAAATGGTAGTGAGGATTACCCTGGTTTTGCCCTCCATAACTTTCTGAATTAACTTGGTGATAAGGATAAGGGGGAATTGATGGAAAGGCGTAAAGGAGACATGGTGGCCAAGGATGGACTAGAGAATCTGTCGGTGACTGTGCCTGTGGAGGGGTGAGGGCAGAGCAACTTCACAACTTCTGCACTTTTTGTTTAGATATGAAGCAAAAACATTCCAGCACTGTTGGCCCCAGTGGTTGAAAATCTCCATTATCTTGGTGAGCACGCAGGAGGGCTGTGGTGAGAGTGAATGGCAGCTCCCTGTACTGATAATGATTGGCTGTCATGCAGAAGTGGAGGATTCTTTTGAATTACCTGTGGATCTTGATATGGTAGTCAGCATCCTGGAGATCCATAGAGCACATCGAAATGTCCTTTCTCAGCAGAGGTAGAATAGACTGTACTGTAAACACCTGTAACTCTGTCTGTTTTACAAATTGATTCAGACTGCTTAGATCCAATACTGCTCTGAGGTACCCCATCTTTTTTGGAACTAATAAGAACCTTGAATAGAAATCTGGATCCTAGTAGGTCTTAGGGGACCAGTTGGATGACTCTTTTGTCCAGCAACCTTGAAACTTCTGTTGCTGCAGATTCCAAATGATTGGGTGGAATATTATGAATCTTTTATTTCATCTTTGGAGATTCTAAAAAGGGTATTGTATAAACTCTGGTAATGATTCTTAGCACCCAAGAATCAGAAGTTATATTTTGTCAGGACAGAGGGTGTGAGGTGAAGCGTCCCCTAATTACCACTAGACTACAGCAGTCTGGCAAGCATTCAGGGATGGTGATACAGTTTATCTACAAAAGATGCACGGAAACCTTGGTTTTGCAGACTGCTACTCCCTCATGGGCAATGTCTCACAGAACTACTTCCGCCTCTGCCTCTGGAAGCCAATCCCTAGGAGTGTCCTAGTGAAAAAGTTGTGATTGTTTCAACCGCATTTTTCTTCCTCTTCTTTGAATCCTGAAGAAGGATCTCTGAGGGATTGAAAAATAGATTCCAGTGGTAGAGAAGGTCTTACCATCCTGCTCACTCCTGGTAAGCGTATCCTTGAATTTTAGCCCAAATAAAGTGTAGCCATCATAGGGAGCATTTATGAAGAATGTCTTAAAGTTTTCCATAAAGTCACAGAGTCACATCCAGGCATGCCATTGCATAGTAACACCTGTGCTGGATGCTCTGGCTATGCCATCTGCTGCATTAGATAGCAGTCGCATGGCAACATTCCATGATGACTGTAGGGTAGATTGATATCCACAGATTTTTGGATATCTGACTATAAGTTACCCAATGGGGAATTTGAATGTTCCTTGTTCAAATCCTTCTGGAAATGTGTCAGGTGTGCCATGTAGTTCAACAAATGAACAAAAATGTGCATGAAGCATGAATCCATTTCTCCAGTCTGTCAAATTCCCTTGACTCCCTGTTAGGGGGATGGATACAGGAGCTTTCTTCAGACAGTTCCTTTTTTGTGACTGCTGCTACCACCATGGCATCTACAGGTGGACCCTTAGCCCAATATTTCTTTCCTTGGGTGCAACTAGAATTTTGTGCAGTTTCCTTGGGATGGGCTCTGCCACATCAGGTTCTTTCCAGGCTTTTTGGGCAATGAGGTCAACTAAGGTATTGGGAAAAGGGACCACCCAGGATGGTGAAGGACCAGACCAAAAAGCTTTGAGAAACACCAAGTCATCAGAAGGAGGAGTTTCTGTGGACACCAACACCCCCCTCCAGTTTCATCACTTTGAGGATGTCTCCAAAGAAGACATCTTCGGGGTTGATCTTGAATTGGTGTCTTTGGTAACAGACTCAGGAAAGGAGTCAATATGCTTCTTCTTGCAAGTCCTGCTCTGGGGGGGGGGGGTGTGTGCCCTGGCACTTTTGAGGCAGACGCATCAGAACTGGACAAGGGACTTGAATGCCGAGTGGTCATAAAGCCTATAGGGTCCATCTACCCCTACCTACCAGAATGACAAGAAGTCAGAATAGTTTTCAGAGGGAGTCTGGATGGCTCTGAACTGAGTACATACCGGTCATCCTGGCTTGGCCAAGGTCCTCTCCTCAGCCTAGAAAGCCAACTCAGCCAATGAAATCAAAGAAGAGCCATCTAAATTTGCAGAACCAGTAGCCTTCTTGACTCCAAGGGCTGACGGCTCTGAGAAGGACCTCAGAACCAAGCTGTCCAGTGCCAAAGCTCCAAGTGGTACGGACAGCTCCAAAAACCTTGGAGTTGACTCCACAGCCAGTGCGCAGACCTGGATCCTCTAGCTATGGGACTCCACTTGAGTTGAGTGCCTTGGTGATGAGTGAGTGAGGGAAGATGTCGAAGCCAAAGTCTCCAGGGTAAGTACCATGGGTAAGTATTATCCAACATACACTGGCTCCAAAAAAGGAGATGCTATGGGAAGCAGTACAGTCAGCGTAGAAGGGGCTGATCTCAGTCCTTTCCACAGGGACGGAGTTTGGAGGACTCCCAGTTGAAAAGGAGTCCTCAAAAACTTCCTCATTATTTGGTCGACATCAAATTTAGTGAGACTCCCACTGAATCTACCAGATCTCAAGGATGAGGCTAATGAAGCAAGCCTTAAATATACTTTCTTTAACATAGGTGAAGACTAGGGCTGACGGGCCTTGGAGAAAATTAAGGTTTTGGGGAGAGAGACTGGATACTAAAAACCATAGGATCAGACTGCCTCAAAACCTTAACCACTGGACCCAAGATAGCTGTGAGGTCCACAGGACTTTTCTTAGACCTGTCTGGGGTCTCTCTTCTTTAGACTTGTCTCTTGGTTTGGCTTTATCCTTTTCTCTCTCCTCTTTTGGTCATTCCTTTTCCTTCTCTTGTCCACTGACAGAGGAAAGGTAAGCAAAGAGTGCCTTCAGGTCTAAAGACATTTTGGATGCTGCCTGAGGGGGAAAAAGCCCTTTTAAAATGAGTTTCTCCTTTTCCCTTGAAGAACTCTGGTGCCAAATGCAGCACAAACTGAGCAAGAATACTGCAAATGGGAAGGCCCCAAACAGAAAACAGTATTTTATGCCCAGAGGAGGAACTCTTCTTGAAGCCTTTTGACTATTCTGACATTAGAAGATGAACAATGTAATATTTGTGTGTGTGTGTGTGTGTGTGTGTGTATGTATGTATGTATGTATATATATATATATATATATATATATATATATATATATATATATATATATATATATATATATACACACACATATACAGTAAACTCTCAGTTAACCGGCACCCATGGGGATTGGTAGATGCTGGACAACTGCAGTTTCTGGTTGCTTGAGAGTTATTAGGAAAAAAAGGCCTGACTAATAATGTCAACCAAAAAGACCTCTGCATGGACGGCTAGTGCACAGGTCCAAAACACCCAAAAGTAGAAACAAAAGTGGACCAGCACTACAGGAGAAGGGACCAGACTTTTAATCAAAAGTCACAAAACAGCCAGACTGGTTTCAGCACAAAGTCTTTGTCAATGTACAAATAGGCTGTGAAGAAAAAAGCTTATATAGCATAATATAATTAATTATCCAATCACCATAGCCCAATTAAAGGCATTCATTCAAACCAGGTAAAAACAAGCCCCCTAGTCTGACTTTCCATGCTTTTTCTTTCTTATTCACAATGTTTTTCCACCCTGATTTACAACTTCTATCCCCCAAACCCTGTCAATAATAATAAACCTAAATTGGGCAGAGGGGTGTTTTAAGGTGTGTTTATGTAATGCGTTATTAGGATTTTTATTTCTAATACTACTAAAGTGTTCAGTCATCTAAAACTTAATAGGTCTAGATGTCTGCCCTATATAAAAAGCAGAGCAAGTACATATTACTAAATAAATTACCCAAGCCGTGTTGCAATTATCAAAAACATTAATATTAAATATACGTGGAGCTTATAAAATTTTTTTCAGAAACTGGGTCTGCGTTCTGGACCACTATTTGTGTCTGATCTTTTCATTATGTTGGTGGATTGCTAAGACAATTCACATGTTGGGATGACATCTATGTATGTATAGTGTTTTGGCACTTATCGCTGGAACTAACAAGTTGGTTTTCTACATCTGGACTTTGGCATTTAAAATACGTTTTTTCCGTTTTTTGTCTGTGCATTCAACCTTGATATTTAAGACATAGTTCACTAGTGACTTTGGGACCTTTTGGTTAACAATTGCTCTAATTGTGATTTGTTTTGGGGATTTATTCATTGTTTGGTGTCAGGGAAGATGGTGCACACAGTTTTTCACATTTGCGAATATTCAGTGTTATCAATGACTTTGTATATTTAATTCCAGGATTGCTGGTGAACTTTTTTTGACAAATCTGGGAAGTTTAATAAATATGTTGGTGGTTTAACCTTGACATTAAAGATATTGTTTAACAGTGACTTTGTGATTGTTTGGTTTATCTGAATCTTTGGATGCAACTTGGGAACCTTTGCTCTAATTGTGATTCGTTTTCACGATTCACTTACAGCTTAGTGTCAGTGAAGATGGTGGATGTGTTTCTTTCAAGTTTATGAACATCAGAATGGTTACCAATGACTCTATATATTTAATTTTTGGTGTGCTGGTTACCTTTTTTTTTGGCGAATTTTGGAAGTTTAACAAATATGTTGTCACTTTTGTACAATATTATAAAACGGGGAATATTTTTGGGCTTTTGACTATGTAGATATATAGATGGGCCAAGCTTTAATTGTTACAGGAACAACTGTTTGCATTTGTTTTGATTTTTCCTGATAATCAAGGAATAAGATCTTGGGACATTTGTTATATTGTCCTTGATTTATAGGGGCGTTAAGTATAAATATGCCTCACATTATTGTATAACTGTACTTGTCTGATTGTATTTTTGAATTTGGGAAGATGTTTACAATGGTTTCTGGCATAATATGGTCTTCTATCTTGTTCTAAAGGCTTTGTAAATATTGTCACATATTGGGCCTGTTAATATTGTCTTAAATGAGCCTTATATTGGGTATTTTTGGGTGCTGTGTTGACTACTAGCAGCCATACTCATATATATATATATATATATATATATATATATATATATATATATATATATATATATATATATATATATTTATACATATGTGTGTGTATATATCATATATAAGATATAAAGATATATGTAACTCTATAAGTAAGATTTGGAAAATGTGGACTAAAACTAGGACCCCTTCTCTTCTTCAGCAATATAAAGAACTCAGAAATAAAATTAAAAAAAATCATCCATTATGACAAAATAAACTTCTATGCCAATCCTCCCTCTACTCTTAAATCAGACCCAAAGAAATTCTGGAGCTCTATTAAACAGACTCTTCATCCAGGAAACCCTTCCTCTCCTAACCCATGTCCCAATGCAACACCTGAAGACATAGCCAACAAATTTAACAATCATTTTATAAACTCAATAACCTCCATAATAAATTCTCTCTCCCCCCCAGAAACAACACTAGCACCCCCATAAACTCTATACCTCCTCCAAACCCTTCTAACTCCTCCTCTCTAAAAGCAGTATCAACTAACTATGTAAAGTCATTACTCTCTAAACTTGAACCTTGCTCCCCATCTGTTGACAAGCTACACTCTTACTTCCTGCAGATTGCCTCTGAAACTCTTGCCTATCCTGTATCCATCTTAATCAACCAATCCATTTCTGAATCCTATGTCCCCACTGTGTGGAAGAATTTTTTTACTCTACCCATTCACAAAGGGGGCAACTCCTCAGATAAATCCAACTTCAGACCGATTGCCATACTCTCTACTCTCTCAAAAATCCTAGAGAAATGCATTCACAAGCAGGTAATGCATTATCTTCACCAGGAAAACCGTCTCACACCCACACAGCATGGTTTCCGTCCCAAGCATAGTACAACTACTGCACTCATATCATTCATCAACATAGTCTCCCTAGATCGTGATAACAATAAACTTGTCTCATGCCTATTCCTTGACCTTTCTAAAGCCTTTGACACCATCTCTCACCCACTCCTCCTAGATAAACTCACTAACTTACATTTCTCTCCCCCTACTACCTCCTGGTTCTCCAGCTATCTGTCAACCTGCCGCCAATCAGTTAAAATGGCTCTCTGCACTATCCTCCCCTCTCATTGTACAAATGGGAGGCCCCCAAGGGTCCATACTTGGACCACTACTCTTTAATATTTTCACTAACTTGCTCTACTCCTCTTGTCCCCAGTCATCTTTTGTGCAATGTGCTGAATACTCAGCTGTTATAACCATTGCTGACAACCCAACTGACCTCCACTCAACTACCCAGGCATCCTTCACACTATTGAGACTTGGCTTAGTGATAACAAACTAATACTTAATCCAGAAAAAAAAACTAAGCTCCTACTCTTCCTCACTAAAAACATCACCACATTCAAAAGTACAGTTACCATCTTATCCTGCAACAATACTATCATCTCAGCTGAATCTAGTACTAAATTGCTAGGTGTTACAATAGATGATCAGCTTAAGTTTGATCTTCATATTATTAACTTGGTAAAAAGAACTCATCAGAAACTTGGACACCTTTTCCGTAGCAAGAAATACTTAAGTAACACTGCCCAAATAACTCTCTCCCAGGCTTTATTACTCCCAACACTCCTGTACAGCTGCCACATATTCACAAACCTAAATTCTACACTTATTTCCAAGCTTGAAACTACCTATAATAAGATCGCCAGATTTGCAGCTAACCAAACCTACAAGTCACACCACTGCTTAGCAATACAGCAACTAGACTGGCTAGAATTCCCTCAGCTGCTCCAACTATACCAACTACAAATCATCCACTCTATCCTCTATCTACCCTCCTTCTGCCCCCAGACTCTCCACTATCATATCCAAATATTCCCCTGCTAGGATGCTACACAGCTCAAATCAATAATTATTAGACATTTACAAACCCAAAACCAAAATAGTCTGCCTTCTCTATAACTATAACCCAGCCATATCCTTGAACCAACTCCCCTTGGAAATAAAATCTCTCCAGCATTGCAAACGTTTCAAATTAGCCACAAGGAAATACCTAAAAACAACATGGTCTTGGCACTGTAGCCAACCACTCTGAAACCACCATCATTTCTCCTATTTCACCACCTCACTCAATGTATCTCTAACACTATTCCCCTGCCTCTTCTACCTCTTCCCTTCCTCTATCTCCAACCACTCTTAATTCTTACAGTCTCAAAACAACCTACCTGTCTAGTCTGTCTCCTATACTCTACCTCTCCTACATCTCCTACTAGCTAGTCCTACTTTCCTTTCTTGTTTCCAAACTCCTATACAACTAGATCCTACCCACTTTAAATAAGCATCTGCCTAACTATTAACTCATTTTGCTCTAAGCAGCTAAAATAATATTGCAACTAGTCACATTTTCTACTGTTAATTGTTTAAAACCTTGTTTGTAACAACTCACATACTTGTCTGCCAATTGTTAATACTCTGTATAATTGAATTGCCTGAGGAGCATTTATTTTTTTCTCCAGGTCTCTGCTTGCAAGATCCTATAGCTGATTGTTACTACTATGTTACTAAAATTTAATAAATTGTTTTCTAGTCCAGAAGAGCTTTTCTCCAGGGGTCTCTGCTGAAAATGAGCCAAAAGCTCAGCCAAACTAACCCAGTTAACAAATGTAAAATAAATAAAAATAAAAATAAAAATAAAATAAAGTAGTTTAATAATATTAGGTGGTCTGCCATATATGAAGGTTAATGCTTAAGACTGTGTATGGTGGTCAGTTATTTTATTGTATCAACCAGTATATTTATTATATTGTTTTTTCCCAAATTTACACAAAGGAGTCAGGGCTTTTGGTTCCAATTTTTATTAAGATGGATTTGATGAGTACTTTAGAAGGCCTTTCTGCAGACAAGGATGATATAGGGGTCTTTGGCATTTACCTAGTAGATTAGGTTCTTTAAATCAAGAACCATACTAGGTCAATGAATGTACAGAGTTGTTTGATAAATTACTTAGGAGTATGAAGAACCTCAGGTCTTTGGTATGGCATACTAGGCTTTTCAAAGCCTATTTATCGAAGGGGATTTCACCTAGGGGTCTTTGAGTTAAAATTAAAACCTTGGTTGGACAGGCTGATGATGTTTTGTTAAGTAATTGGGCAGATATACAACAGAATACAGCAATGGATTTTGTTAAAGCTCTACATGCTTTTTATGAATGGAAGACTGAGAGCCAAATGCCAGAGGTTACTAATCTATGTGAACTGGTGAAAAAATATAGTGACCCAACCTATTTATAAAACTTGTTTTCAAAAACTAAGTAGTGACTTACTGGTTTTTGAAAGTGAATTGAAAGACAGGAAAATATGTAAGTTTAACAGGGATAAGGAGGACTATAGTTCTGGCAAGCCTTTTGAACAAACTAAAACTGTAAACTTTTCCCAGAATTAGATTAAAAGAACTATTCATAAAAGGAAAAGGAGGATGTCTATTTTCAAAAAGGGTACTAGTGACACCTCGGGTGAGGATTCCTCATCTTACACTGATACATAACCTAAATTCCAAAAAATTTCACCAGCTTCAAAGAAAAGTTGTTCTTTTCCAGAAGCTTTCCAAGTAGATTATGGTAACAATGTTCATAATATTTCATCTATATCATTGTCTGACATTGAATTGAGATTGTTAAACAAGGGATTAAACTTTGTACCTGGCTATGTTGTGTCGGAGGAAACTTTTGTTCAGGACTTGCATTCATTTTGTAGGTTATTGAATTTGAGATTGTTTTTTTGTTAATGATGCTAATCATACTACTACAACTTCAACATCTGATTTTGCATTTCATAAATCCACGTTTGTACCCCCTAAGAACAAACATATAGACATTTTTTTTTATACATTTTGGCATTAATACTAATAATCAGTTTCTTTCTAATAATCGGTCTAAATCAGACATTATGGTTTTAAATAATTTGAGACAGAATAAGAATATTGTTATTATGAATGCTGATAAAGGGAGTACAATAGTTGTTATGGATTGGGCTATGTATACAGCAGAGGCAGATAGATAATTAATAATTAAAAGATGGTAGATTTTATACTACACTGTCTACCAATCCTACCCCCAGGTTTAAAAGTGAGATTTTTGGACCTGGCAGTCAGTGAGGGTATTATTAGTGACAAAGTCTCATTCCATTTAAAGGTTAAAGATCCATTGCCTCAGCACCTTTATTTGCTTCTGAAATTTAATAAACATGCCACACAGCACCCTGGAGGACCCATTGTTGCTGGTAATGATTCCCTTACAGAACTATTGTCAGAATCCCTTACTAGATATCTTCAACCATTACTGGTACATGTTAGGGCTTGGATAAAAGATACTACCGAGTTTTTGAATGTTATTTCTGATGCTCAATTGGATGATGGCTGGTTCATGTGCACACTAGATGTGGTCTCTTTATATACAAGTATTCCCCATTGGGCTGGCTTAAATGCACTTGAATATTGGTTAGAAAAAAATATCTTTATATAGTCTTGGATTTAACGCATTTCTTATTTGTTTGACGGAGCATGTTCTCACTAAGAATGTGTTTTATTTTAAGGACATAAAAAACACCAGAAAAACAGATCCTAAGAGGAAATAGTTGTTGCCACTGGTAAAACATGAATAAATCCAAATGAGAAAAACAGCAGCAGCAGTCAACAAATATGGCAGTACTTGAAAGAACACGAACATAAAAATGTAAAAGTATTTATTATAAACAGTAAGCGCTTTCACTTAGTAGCTTCATCAGACCATACAACATACTTGTGGCAAGCATTTAAAAAGTTTGCATAATCCTATCAGATAAAACATTGAAAAATGACATCAAGCCTTTGGATCAGCTGCATAGTAACACACAGCGCCTAGTGGATACATTAGTATCAAAAAGAAATAACCATTGACCCATATATACAATGTATCTAACATTCTAAGACAACTAAGCAGCTTAGAAAAACTCTCAAAGCATGTCATATGTATTGTTTGTTTTTGGTTACTCATTTGTCATTAGCTAACAGTCATAGATAGACTGATCTATATAATATATAAAAGTACATGTCACTTGTTTATAACAAAGCATTCACTAATAAAAATCTTTCTTAGTGAGTATAAAAAAATAAAGGTGAATAATCAATCTACATTATATATATGAATATATGAACACAAACTGTTGATGGCAAAAATAGAATGGGCAAATTCAAGAGGTATGAAAAAACATATATAAAAACGCCATTGTGCATGCAAACACATTTTTCTATAAACCGTGAAAGCATCTGTCATTCAAACATGTATTCTGACACTAAAACTATAAATTGTTATAAACTATTGCAACTCATGATGTCAACTAATGTATGAAAACATAGTGGTCATGTCACATCATATAGATGGAATCACTAACATGAGCAACATATCGCTCTAAAAAGTGGACGACACCTATACTTACAAAGCAGTTAGACCTTCCTTAGGTTTGTAAATACAATAAAATATTCGCTGGAAAACAGCAATATAATATGTCATAAATTCATAAAATTATTTGACAATAAAACCTGAAAACTGAAATGCATAGAGCATAATTCTTTACCCATCATACATTAATAATATCTAAAATCAAATGTAAATTATGTAAAAATCCATCCTCTATAGTTGATGGGTATAAAATACCCAAACCAACCTTAAGTATAACAGTGAAGCTTTCATACAGAAGGGCTAAAAATAAACTTCAAATACATGAACATGGGATACACAAGCATAAAAAAATGCCACTCAAAACTGTCTCATCCCAGCAACACCAAGTAATAGGATGCCCAAGTTCACCCTGGATCACAACCATGGTGCACAAATCTGCCAACTAATCACACAGACCAATACATATCAGATAATCACCTCCCATTTAAAAACAGGTTCCCATATAAACAACATTAAAGGGAATCGATGAAACCATGTTTGTTGTGATTATAAATATAGAGTGATAATACAGCACACAATAAACATTGCAAAAAACATAAACGCTTATCTGATACTAATAGTTACAAATTCACCTAGCATTCCTGGAAAATGTATAAGCAAAAATTACATACACCAGATAATATTATATGAAATTAATATAATATAAAATATCAATGAGACCACTTGTAATGTTAAATAAATATTACACATGTCACTAACTAGCTGGTATACCAATATAAACTAGTCACATGGCACCAAAAATACGATGTCAACAATGAGACATCATTAAAACTAATAAATAAATCTGAATCACTAATATATGAATCTATACAACCTTACTTACAATTACAGAACTAAAAATAAACTTATTATGTTCAAGAATATGACAGATCACAAATCAAAAAATCTATTAATTAAACTGCCATAAGGCATTCACACAAAAACAAAATAAAACTAAATAAGTACCCATCATGCCCTAATAATATCCAATGACCATATGTAAATATATGCAGAAGCCACATTTAGGATAGATGGGTATATAATGCATCGACTAACCATAAATAAAACAATAACATTATAGCATATAGGCATACCACTAAATCTACAAAAATATAAAGTACAAATACCAAAAAAATATAAATATAGATATATCCAGTTCCATATTATAACTAAAATCATCCCATATCACGACCCTACCATACTCAAAATTAATCCGAGTTCCTATGGTATGGAACATTTCATCCAGAATATTGACAGTTTCTGAAAAGAAACTTTTGGAGAAGGGTTTATCTTTTATTCCCACCCAAAGGACAGAGGTAACTAACAATATTTTGGACATTAAGAAATTTGTAAGAAATGTAGAACTGAAATTGTTGTTTGGTAAAGAATGTGTGCATGATAAATCTATTTTAAAAAAACCTAGTACATATATTCCCCCAAATAACCCAGTTGTAGAAGTTTTCAATAGTCTATGTGAGCAAGAATTATATGAAAAATTATATGTGAACAAAAGCAAAATTAAGAGATATTTATCTAGAGAGGAAAATAAGGCATTACAATTGTTAAAGAATGATACATCCATAGTAATAAAAGCAGCTGATAAAGGAGGCCCCATTGTTATAATGGACAGACTATAATATGACTCTCAGATGTTGAGTTTATTGCAAAATGAAAAGGTTTATGAACTTGTTAATGCTGTTGATATAGAAAATATCAAGTGTGGATTTCAAATACTTTTATATGATTGTTTATTAGAGCAACGAATTACCCAAAGAACAATATGATTATTTTTTGGTAGAGAAGCCATTAATTCCTATAATACAAGGTACTCCGAAAATCCACAAGGATCCAATACATCCCCTCCTAAGGCCTACTGTCTCAGGGAGGGGATGGATAACGGAACCCATATCTATTTATATAGAAAAAATGTTAAGGCCCATAGTTAATAAAAATGAAGTGATTCTAACAGACACTAAGCAATTCTTAACAGAGTTATTTAGACACACTGAAGTTTTGTCAAGGAATGATGAAACACTGTTAATGGTTACATAGGATGTTAATTCCCTATTCACCTCTATACCTACTGATACGGGTGTAGAGATATTACGTGAATACCTAACGTTAGATGGAACATACACAGCTAGTAGAGTAGAACTTATATGCTTATTAATGGAACAAGTACTAGAGAATAACATTATGATATTTAGTCATAAGACCTATAGACAAAAAGAAGGTGTAGCCATGGGCACTTCAAGTGCAATAGTTACACAAATATAGTAATGGCTAACTGGGAAAGGAAGTGGATAGCATTTGAGAAGTGGCAACAAGTTAAATTTTACAGATGCTTTATAGATGACCTCTTTGTTATGGCAGGATACAGAGTCAGAGCTAATATATTTTATGAGAGTTTGAATGAGAGTACTACCTTTTTAAGATTTGAGATGAGTTATTCAGAAAGTAACATCACCTTCCTTGATGTGATGGTGAACAGGGACCCACAAGGGAGTTTCTCAACTGAAGTATATAGAAAGGAGTGCTATAAGAATACATACATACATAGAGGAAGCATGCACCCCAACATATTTTAAAAAATGTTAGCAAGCATTAAGAATTTCGAGATTAACAGCTGAAGAAACAATATTTGAAAATGAGATAGAAGATTTGAGTGGGAAATTCTTAGATAGAGGTTATAATGAGAATGAAATACAAAATGTAATGACAGAAGTTAAAACTTTGAGGCCCACAAAGGGCAAACCCTATTTTTCACAAGGAGAGAGTCAAATGGTGAAAAATATAGAAACATCCCACTCAGATAAAGTCAAAATAGCTAGAGACTATACGTCTGATGTTAGGATTATGAAAGATATTGTGAAGAAACACTGGCCTGTACTTACAAGTGACCCGCATATAAGAGAGTTAGTTGGAGAAGAACCAGTATTTTGCTATAGAAATAAGAAGTCTCTAAAAAGGCACCTTTGCTATGCTAGCACAGAGAAGAAAGTAGAAGTAAAACAAAGAAAAAGAAGAACATGTAGGAACAATACCATGTGGTAAGTGTAACCAATGTAAATGGATAGATCATAGTAATAAATTTAAACATCCCGATACAGGAATAGAGTTTACATTTAAAGTTACGGCCACATGTAATACTCAAAACATAGTATATTTAGCTATCTGTAATGTGTGTTCATCTTATTACACAGGTAAGACGAATGGGGAATTTAAAACAAGGATAAGAGAACATTTATTAAGTATCAGGAATTTAGACAAAACTAATGTTTTGGCTAAACGTGTTGAAAATGGGATCTACACATAATTTTAGATGTATGGCCATTGAAGTGGTCAGTGAAAATGATAGAGGGGGAGATATAATTAATAAAACAGAAACTTCAGAAGTAAGGTGGATAGTTAGGTTAAGAGGTAACAGAGGTAAGGGACTAAATGATAGGATACCATTAAAGCCTATATTAAAAAACATGTCTTTACGTTAATGAAACCTAGCATAAATGGGAACTATGTTAGCAGCAGCATTAACTATGTATGGTTAAAATTAAGTTATGAAGTTCATAGTAGAATGGCATATTTAGGATGAAGATTGAAGCACAATATTGGAAATAGTTAAGGGATTTTACCATTTTTTTATATGTGTATTTTTATATATTATTTGTACATGTGTTTTTATATCAGTGATGTTAGAACAGAAATAATGCAAGTGATTTATGTAGAGTTGAATATCTTTTTAAAATGAAAGGGTAATTATTATGTAATTAGTAATTACTAATTTGACTTGCCTTATAAATAGGTGGATAGCACTTTTATTGTAATGGTCTGATGAAGTGGGAGGTATTCCCATGAAAGCGCTCACCTACTGCATTTTTGTAATAAAGCCGTGTTTTACACAAGACTTGCCCGTGAAGAACTTTTTCTATTACAGGATTATTTGTTACAACAAGTTTCTGCTTGGTATATGTTCCCAGGATTTTTGTGTGCATTTGTTATAAACAAGTGACATGTACTTTTATATATTATATAGATCAGTCTATCTAGGACTGTTAGCTAATGACAAATGAGTAACCAAAAACAAACAATGCATATGACATGCTTTGAGAGTTTTTCTAAGCTGCTTAGTTGTCTTAAAACGTTAGATACATTGTATATACGAGTCAGTGGTTATTTCTTTTTGATACTAATGTATCCACTAGGGGCTGTGTGTTACTATGCAGCTGATCCAAAGGATGTGATGTAATTTTTCAATGTTTTATCTGATTGGATTATACAAACTTTTTAAATGCTTGCCACTAGTATGTTGTATGGTCTGATGAAGCTACTAAGTGAAAGCGCTTACCGTTTATAAATACTTCTTTTACATTTTTATGTTAGTGTTCTTTCAAGTACTACCATATTTGTTATTTTAAGGACACTTGTTATTTACAGCTCAAGGGCACTGCATTGGGGCCATCTTTTGCCCCCATTTATGCTGACCATTTTATGGGGTACTTAGAGCAAATGATTATTTATGACAATAGCCATAATGTTTTTTTTGGAAGAAATTGATATTTGGAGGAGGTTTTTAGATGACTGTTGGTTAGTGTGGAAATCTGATGCCCAATATCTGTATGAATTTGTTGAATATCTTAATGAAAATAAATGGGGCATCCAATTCACCTTAAATTTTGATAGGCAGTCCATCTCCTTTTTGGATGTGTTGGTAAATAAGCAATCGGATGGTACACCATCCTCCACACTTTATCGTAAACCTTTTCATTCCAATAATCTTTTGCATGCAACCAGCTGTCATCCACCTCACATCATTCATAACATTCCGAAGTCTCAGTATATGAGGATTCGTAGGATTTGTTCCAGCAATTTGGATTTTCTTAAGCAAAATGAAGAATTAACATTTGTACAACGTGGTTATAATGTATCACGTTTGCTTCAGACCAGTAATCAGATTAAACAAATGGACAGAGGGGACTAGTTGAAATAGAAGAGTTATGATCAAACAAAATGTCATCCTTTTCGATTTATCACCAGTTATGGTAGGAACAAAAGGGTATTTATGGATCTTATACAAAGCCATTGAGGTAACTTGTTATCAGATGAATATCTAAATACATTTTTGGAGAAAATATGTTTTTCATTTAGGAAAGGTAAAATCATGGGTGGTTATTTTAACCATTACAAATGTAGTCAACCAATTTCAGCATCCAAACAAGTTACCATTGATGAGGATAAAGTAGTGGGTTGTTAGAATTAGAAATAAAAATCCTAATAACGCGTTATAAAAACACACCACTGCCCAATTTAGGTTCATTATTATTGACAGGGTTTGGGGGGATAGACG
The DNA here is from genome assembly GCF_019279795.1 of Protopterus annectens. Classification (NCBI taxonomy): domain Eukaryota; kingdom Metazoa; phylum Chordata; order Ceratodontiformes; family Protopteridae; genus Protopterus; species Protopterus annectens. The sequence continues at coordinate 1,148,854,294 of NC_056745.1, read as the reverse complement.
TTGTAAATCAGGTTGGAAAAATATTTTGAATAAGACAGAAAAATCATGGATAGTCAGACTAGGGGGCTTGTTTTTATCTGGTTTGAATGAATGATTTTAATTGGGCTATGGTGATTGGATAATTAATTACATTATGCTATATAGGCTTTTTTCTTGACAGCCTATTTGTACAATGACAAAGGCTTTGTGCCAAAACCGGTCTGTGGCTGTTTTGTGACTTTTGAATAAAAGTCTGGTCCCTTCTTCTGTAGTGCTGGTCCTCTTTTGTTTCTGACTAATACTGTACCCTATACAATTCAGTTTGACTTGTTCTCAGGTTGGGGAGAGAGGGAATTTATTCCTATTTTCCTTTTTAAATCTCTAAAACTCTAAAAACGTAAGGTATGTTTCAGCAAGGGGAAAACAGAAAGTGAAACACATGAAAATTGCACTGTATTTCTTCGATATTTTCTTACCGGTTGCTTGAAAGTGTCAGTTGCTTGGCTTCCGGTTAACTGAGAGTTTACTGTGTATGTGTGTGTATGTATGTATGTATATATGCATGTATATATATATATATATATATATATATATATATATATACACATACACACATGTATATACACAGATTCACTTCATAACACTGAAAACTCAAAACACTGAAGAATGAGAACACTTCATAATATAGAAGACCAAAACACTGAAAACACATATCATACATATACTGAGTTTAAACAACATAAATCATAGCACTTTCCACCAAGTGTAAGCAGGGGGGCAAGCCCCACTGCACCCCCACACCCCCTGCTACTTAAATATATCAACTCCAAGATTGCACTTAGTGTAGTGTAGTTGATATGTGTATGTATGTATGTATGTGCACATATATATATATATATATATGCGTGTATATATATATATATATATATGTATATATGTATATATATATATATATATATATATATATATATATATAAATAAATATATATATATATATATATATATATATATATATGTATATATATATATATATATATATATATATATGTATATATATATATATGTATATATATATGTATATATATATATATATATATATATATATATATAAATACATAAATTTAAACTGCAAGAAATCTAAATACAATTAAAGTATCTAACTATCAAAACTATCATAATGCTAATTCTAAGAACACATATACAAGCCCACACTAATCTAATATCAACTACTGTAAAGAACTTAGCACTACTATAACCTAATTACTATAGTGAAAAATTCAAAAAGGGAGGAAAAGCAATTTCACTTATGAAAAGTAATGAAGCTCTCCATCCACACATCTGGTTAGGCAGGCAGCAAATGAGATCTGAGGTAATTCAGGCTGGAGCAGGGAATTGTGGGTAGGCAATGAGTCAGAGCTCACAAAGCCAAAGCTCCAACAACCCGCATGTCGAATCAGATGAAAAAAGAAATCAGATCAAAAGTTATGTACTTACAATAACCCTAGATCTCTGCTGTCTTGTTTTCATCTGGTTCAACCATTGGGTTATAGGATCTGCTTGGATCCAACCTCTGCACCTTTCAGAAGCTTTGGATCCATGCCTCTGACTTCTCTCCTACCCATAATTACATATGTTCCCCCAAAATACTTCAAACAGATTTTGCCTGCTCAGACAAAGAAAAATAATTTTACAATTGGGATACACAGGCTGACACATAAGATGGATTAAGGACAATGGTAACAATATGAGGAACAGCGATGAAAGCCTGTCCAGGTACAAGACCACTGGTGAGGTCAAGCTGCTCAAAATGAGTGAAAGGTGACAAGATTGGAAGGGGAACAGAGGAAGGTGTGTTGAACTGGTTGAAAACAAGACAACATATCTAGTGTTATGGTAATTATATAACTGTCATATTCAGTGCAGTTTTCATCTGATTCAGCCTTTGGGACAGACTGCCAAGCTACCAAAAATACTTGGATGGTAGCAGGGAAGGATGCTTCTGAAATGGTGGAGTCAAAGGATGTACAGGATCTGGACTGTATATCCAGCTTACAGTGAGACACAAAGGTGTGAAGAGCAAATCAAGTAACTGTGGCACAATCTTGTTAATAGGAACTCTGCCCATAAAAGTGATAAAGGTAGCTATTACTCTTGTAGAATGAGCCTTTGGTTTATTAGTTAAAGACAGTCACAGGTTTTTGTACACAAACATTAAATATACTGAGACAGCCACGTAGATAGGGTGACTTTTGATATACTTTGGCTAACTTTAGCTTTAGGAAAGGGGTACAAAAAGCCGATCAGATTTTCTAAACTCCTTAGTTCTGTGTCAATAAAATCTGATTTCTCAATGAACATCTAGCATCTGGCAGATTGACAGTCTGATTTAGTTAATTTCTGATGCCACTTTTGGAAGAAAATTGGGATATGTTCTCAAAGACACCCTGTCCTTGTGGAAAACCATGTATGCAGGTTTACAGGATAATGCTTGCAATTACAAAATCTGCATTGTGGGAGAAACAGCCACCAGAAAGTGAGTTTTCCAAGAAAGATATTTAAAATCTCCTTTGGTTACATGCTTGAAAAGAACTTGTGTTAAGGTCTGAAGCATGATGACAATGTCACATGGAAAAAATGGATGCTTAATGGGGGGGGGGGGGTCTCAAAAAAAAGCTCCCTTCATTAACGCTTTTGATATCTTAAAGGAAGAAGTAAGAGTTTGAGTCTGCCTAAATGGAAACTGGAAATGGCTGCTAACTGTGCCTTGATGGTTGAAAAACTGGAGCCTTTTTGGAAAAGATCAAGAAGTCCAGAATTGATGGAAGAGGTGCCAAAAAGGATATATTCCCTTGTAAGAGGCCCAAATGGTACATTTTCTCCACTTGCTAAGATGCATCTTTCTATTATTTGCTTTTGTGAGGCAGATAAAATGTGAACCACCAGAGTGGAAAGACTGGCATCTCTGGCCACCATTAACATTGGAGGAACCATGCGGCTAGCTTCAGAGTTTTTAGATCCGGGTGAGGCTGCCTGAACAGATGACTCAGGAGATTTTGGTGGCAGTCCAACACCCAGGGCAGATGTACTACAAAAAGCCAGAGAAAGGGAAACCAAACTAGCTAGGGCCAAAAGGGGACAATGAAGATTATGCTAGCCTTGCAGTTTCTGGCTTTCTAAATAAATTTCATTATCGGGGGGATGGGAGGAAAAGCATATAGTAGACCCCAGAGCTAACTGTGGACTATAACATCCTTAGTGACTGACCCTGTGAATGTATCAGAAAAACTTAATTGCTGCATTTGTTGTTTAGGTACAAACCAAAAAGATTGCAGTAAAGTTGGCCACAGTGACTGAATATTTGTCTCACCACTGTCTGATTGAAGAACCACTCGTGAGGCAGAAGAATGGACCTGCTCATCTTGTCTGCTAGAACAATGGAAGTCCCTGGAATGTGCATTGCAATGAAAAAGCAAAAGGAAGATATCGTTCACTACCACACTCTCATGGCTTCCTGGCAAAGTGTAAATGAAGAGGATCCTCCCTGTTTGATATACCACACTACCCCATGTTGCCCATCTGGATGGAGATCACACCTTCAAGGAGGGAGTCCTAAAAAGTCTACAATGCTAAGAGGACTGCCTTCATCTCCAACACATTGATGTGAAGACTGGCCGCTGTGAATAACCAAAAACCTTGAACAGTCTTCCCTTCTAAATGCCTACTTCCACCACAGAAGGGAACCATCTGAGGTTACTGCTGCCATACGAGGTGGTGGGGAGAACAGTTGACCATCTAAAGCTAAGAGGGAGGTCTTACAGAAGTGGCTCGTCCAAACCAGTGCGAGATGAATGCATGTATGAAATGGGTGAGGCAGCAGGAACCACTGAACCGACAAGGTTCATTGTTGAACTCTCATATAATATCTTGCTAGAGGAGCCAGTCTGACTGAAGAAGCCATTAAGAATAGCAGCCATGGAATATGTCTTGCAGCAGGAAAGTGTCAGTGAAGAACATGATAAGCTACTTGATGCAGGGATGATACTCTTGGGTGTGGGAATTTGACTATTTGACATATCTTTTCCAGGTGGCAGTGTTGTGTCAGGGTTAACTCACTGTATAGTTGACTGTAATTCTCAGCTGGGGGCAAGAAGTCCATGTGGAACTAGTAGATCCCTGGTTGGTGCAGTAAGGAGCCACTTGTCTAAATACAGGAATACGTGGAACCAACACAGTCTGAGATACATGGCTACCACTGCCACACATTTCCTAAACACCAGAGGGGATCTGTGCTGAGACTAAAAGTAGCACCTAAACCGAAAATGATTGGCTCCCAGCCAAAAATGGAGAAATCTCTTGGACTGCACGCTATCATGACATGATAGTAGGCATCTTATAGCTCTATGGAGTAAATCCAGACATCCTTCCTCAGAGGAGGTAGAAAGGATTCCACATGACCATCCAGATTTTTGTTTGTTTCATGAACTGACTGAGGTAGCTTAGGGGTGGAAAAGTGGATTCGAGCAGCAGACCAGGTCTTGCCTTCTTGCTTGCTCCTGGTGAGTGTTTCTTTCAAATTTGATCTGAACAGAGTCTAACCATCAAAAGGGGCATTAATGAAGGATGTCCTGAAGCCTTCTATAAAATCAAATAATCATATGTAGGTGGGCTGGCAGATAGCAAAGCCAGTATCTGCTGTTCTAGCCATACCATCAGCTACAATGGAAAGCAGATGCATGAATACATTGGAGATAGATTGTAGGGTAGACAACAGGGACTCCACAGATTTTTGGATGTCAGTTAGGAATTTACCTGAGAGGGACTTGGTCAGCTCCTTCAAGCTCCACAGAACATGTGTCATATGGGCAAGAAAGTTCAGCACACCAAGTGCAAAAGTTGCTGAACCATATGTCTGTTTCCCAAACTTATCCTGTTAGAGATTATGAATATAAGGCTGAAATTAATTCTGTTGTAAATATGCTGAAAGATAAAGCATAGAATAAAAAGTTTGCTTGAATATATGTACAGAGTTTAGCAATGTAAAATGAGCATTCCTACTATATGTATAACAGACGGGCTTCTCTTCACAGCATCAAAAAGAAAAAGCCTAATAAAGCAATATTGGAAAGCAAGTATCACATGCTTTTCTCATGTTTGCAGAGCAAATATCTATTAACAGACATCCTTTTTTATAAACTCAGCAATATGTGATGTTTTTTCAATAGGAACAGCTTGTACAGTTGTTTCCTTTCAGATTTCTGTTAATGGCATCTTCACATCAGCAAAAGTGCTTACAAGTAAATCACAAAAGGACAATAGAAAAGTCTAAAAACAGACATTATGTGACTTCCCACAGAAAGCCAAAAAGATATCAAGAGGAAATAACAAAATCTATGTGCGTGACTAGCACTCTATATAACAACTGTAAGTAATTCAGTTATGTGAGAAAGGGACAGAGAGAGGTATTTTGTAGAAGTCATTATTCATATCTGTAATGAAGGAAAACTTTGTAAATATATGCTACAATCTGACAGAAAGAGTACGAGTGGTTTATTATAAAATAAGTTATCTGTAACTGTGCTTATAGCTGCAAAATATATTTCTTTATCAGTGTGCAATTTGAAAGGCTTGGTGCTTTAAACAGACTACAGATGAAGTCATGCAAAGCTCTGTGTCGCTGATTCAGCAGTAAACAGCACAGCAAGAATGTGTGTCTTAAGAAGACTTTGGATCCAGCACAGCATAGGAGCAGAGCACACAAATTAAAATAAATTTTTCAATGGTGACCCTAACGAACATTCCTAGCCTGTATCCAAAACAATGGGAGTGAGTGGGTAATGCCCTGTATAAGGTCACTCCTGTAAAAGCACAGTAACTAACATTTATGTGAAGTACTTCAGATTTCTACAGTTTTCTACAGTTTGTAGCAGTACAGTTCATTAGATGTCTAAATCTGGTGAGACTGCAGTGCAGAAAGATGAGCAGTGCCATAAATTCTCCAAAAAAAGGTACAATACAAAGTTGTAAGACTGAAACTGACAGTTTTGCTGTACCAACTTCACAAGTGACTACAGAGAATTTTCAACCATCTACAGTAAAGCAGCTTGGCCATCTGCCTCTCTATTGACTGGTAAGAATTTTTTTCTGGGTTACATACAGTATGAATGCCATAGAGGTAATACTAATAATAATAATAACAGAATGAAATGCATATACACCATATTACCAAATGTTAAAACCTTATTAGGGCAAGTTAATAGTAAGGCATTATGCAAATGGATTGCAAGCTGATAGTAAGGCATTATGCAAATGGATTACAATATTTGACTGGTATCTGAAACAAAATCATGTGTGGTATAAAAAATGTTTATTGTGTGTACAACGTCATAAAAATACAGTGCATGCCACTATTCAAAGGTTAAACTGTACAGACAAAAACTGTAATGGTAAAGAACCAATAAAAGTTAATATGTTGACATTATATTCAAATGTTAGACAGTTATGTTCTGTCACCAGATGTAAAAGGTTTATTTCAGAGTTGCAACAACAGTCAAATCAGTTACTGATAGAACCTCTAGTAGATTTTGTTACAAAAGAATGTAAAAGCTTCTAAAAGACAGACACAATGAGTTCAGAAAGCTTTAGACAAGTTATACATACATTTTTTTTCAAAAGTGCTTAGGAGTTTCAAATTCAGCAGAATAGGTTACTGGAAAATATCAGAAAGACCATGCAACATTACAGGAAACTCAAACAGCAGTTGCAGGATAAAGGAAATAAATTAGCTGAAATGACAAAAATGGACTTCCTGCATACACAGCTAATCTGTGCAAAAGAAATATATTTAATAATATGTTTGTGTTTTGAAAATGGTTAAGCATACATGCTAAGATCTGATGTCTGGACAAATCATTCTCAAATGTTTAAAGCAATACATTTATCAGTACTACAGTAAAGTAGAGCATATGACTGCCATTCTCATAGCATAGTCAAAAGGTAAACAAAACTATTCTAGTATATACAAATTAAATAAAAATAGTTACACAAAACAGTTCTAGTGCATAAAATTAAATAATAATAGTTAATAAGAGTAAAGATTTAAAGTCACAATACTGACATGCTTAAATAAGGATTCAAAGTCACGAGACTGACATGCATTTTCATCTAAAATACACCTGTTACAATGCACAAGAATAACAGGCAGACAACAGCAAATATAAATAATGTAAATGTAAACATATGTTAGTTAAGCTAATATCTATTTGTTTTTTACAATTTTTATATAATTGTATAGCAACACCACACCAAGCAGTTAAAGTTCTGAATTTTAAAGGAAATAAAATCAAAAATGGTATTAGTCAAACAGTTTTTGTAAAATTAATGGTAAGGCAGTTAAATAAATAAATAAATAAATACTGCAATCCATGTAAGCTAATTGTAAAATAATGTCTATTTATGTAGTACAAATGCATAGTTATGCAAATCAACATGAAATTAAAGGAACAAATGCCAAAAGAATTAACTATAGTTTATAAAGTATAAAATGTGAGCTCGGACCTTCCTAGACTAGATGAATAGTTACAGGAAATGTTGGAAAGATAAGATAAACAAGATTGATTGCCAGACAAGTAGCTTGAGTTTTTCTAAAAACTTATTGTTAATAAAACATAATTGTTAAAATGTTTGCAGGAAACACTATTTGGTAATTGTAATAAAACATCACAATTGTGCATATATGTCACTGATAATCTGTTTGCAAGTAAATGTTAAAAGAAAAAAAAACCTCAGTTGCATCACGTACAGCCAGCAAATGGGCTATAGTATACATACAGTTCAAATCAATTGTGCAGGAGGGTGTAAATACCTACTAGTGGTAATAAACAGCAAAAGCTTTATAAAAATGATCAAATCAAACAGGAGTCTATAGGTTGGTTGCCTAGTGGAGCAGATGTGTGGCCAAAGTATTGGGCTGGTGTACATTCTAAAGCAAATAAACAATAATGCAGTATACTACAGGGAGAGGGGCACTTTCTCAGTTTTACGCTGACTGTATAAGCAGTACTGCACAAGGGTCTGAAATAGAGCTACAGGAAGAAATAATATTTAATTTATTCTTGACAATACCCTTTTAGGGGGGAGTAAAAAACAGGTATTAGTGCACAAGAAACACTGGTAAACAGATTAAATCTGAAAGTCCAAGATACAAAAGATGGCTTAAAATTGCTTTATTAAAGATATACAAGAGAGAGTAAAGATATGTAAAAAAATTGAACAAGAATGGTCACTATTTTTAACATGTTTTTAGCAAGACAATGTTGGTATGCAAAAGCATAAATGTTTCTAATTTCTGGGTATGTAGTTGCCTCTGGTGGCAATTCCACTAGATATTTTTAAACAGACATAAACATTTTCCAAAATTTTGCTTAATATTAATGTTATTAAATTTGTAAGATTAGACTAAATGTACTTTACAGTCTTTGTATGTACAAATGCAGAAAAATTCAGTACAAATGATAGTCTTTGTATGTACAATGAATATGTGTGAAAAAACATGTTTAAAAAAAATGGGTCCAGGGTACCTACTAGATTGAAATGCATGAATAGCAAACAGTCTGTGTAAATACATACTGTACAGGATACATTGTAATACATTCAAATGTAATTTGTCAAGTTGTAATATCACTGGTTTTACCCCAGTTAGAGGAAAATTTTATTAAAATATTGTACTCGTACAGCTAAAGGACTAGTATGTACATAGCATTCTCTAGTGTATAAATCATGTTTTTTTTTAATCCTCAAGTATTAAATATACTGAAATAATTGCATTCAAATATTTATCATCTAAGCCCAGTTCAGTACTTTACCAAGATGTTAATGGACAGTTCAGAAACATGACCACAATGTTATGGTTAAATGATACTGAAACTGTATATTTTCAGCAGTGTATAAATGCTTGCAGTAGCACAAAGTTCTTGTCTCTTATAGTTAATTCAACAGTTGAAAAGAGATAATGGAACAGTTTTAAGTCATAAATTAAATTATGTGACTGCAAAAGAATAAATTAATCAAGTTAAAAAATAAGACTAAAACAGACAGCCCATAATTGATGAAATATTTTCACAGAATGGTCTGCAAAAGAAAAAGTTGTTAAATACATTCAGTTTTGGTAGTAATACTTGATATAATTATATTAACTATTTAAAATTGCATTTTGACTTGTATCAAAAGAAGACTAAAGGTTTTGTTTCTTAATGTGTTTTCTATATAATGTGATCAAAAATACATATCACTATAAAGTGTTTTGAGTATGTTTAAAAAAAGAGGGAATTGTTAGAGATTATGAATATAAGGCTGAAATTAATTCTGTTGTAAATATGCTGGAAGATAAAGCATAGAATAAAATGTTTGCTTGGGTATATGTATAAAGTTTAGCAATGTAAAATGAGCATTCATACTATATGTATAACAGACAGGCTTCTCTTCACAGCATCAAAAAGAAAAAGCCTAATAAAGCAATATTGGAAAGCAAGTATTACATGATTTTCTCATGTTTTTAGAACAAATAGCTATTAACAGACATCCTTTTTTATAAACTCAGTAATATGTGATGCTTTTTTCAATAGGAACAGCTTGTACAGATGTTTCCTTTCAGATTTCTGTTAATGGCATCCTCACATCAACAAACGTGTTTACAAGTAAATCACAAAAGGACAACAGAAAAGTCTAAAAACAGACATTATGCGACTTCCCACAGAAGGCCAAAAAAGATACCAAGAGGAAATAAAATCTATGTGCATGACTAGCACTCTATATAACAACTGTAAGTAATTCAGTTATGTGAGAAAGGGACAGAGATAGGTATTTTGTAGAAGTCATCATTCATATCTGTAATGAAGGAAAACTTTGTAAATATATGCTACAAACTGACAGAAAGAGTACGTGTGGTTTATTAAAAAATAAGTTATCTGTAACTGTGCTTATAGTTGCAAAATATATTTCTTTATCAGTGTGCAATTTGAAAGGCTTGGTGCTTTAAACAGACTACAGATGGAGTCATGCAAAGCTCTGTGTCTCTGATTCAGCAGTAAACAGCACAGCAAAACTGTGTGTCTTAAGAAGACTTTGGATCCAGCACAGCATAGGAGCGCAGAGCACACAAATTAAAATAAAATTTTCATGTCCAACACCCTGGACTTCCTGTTTAGGGGATGGACAGATGTATCTTCATCTAATAGCTCCTTCTTTGTGGCTTCCATAACAAGCATGGCATTTACCGGGGAACCTTGCCCCCAGTTAATCCTGTTCTTAGGAGGCAACCAAGATCTTGTCCAGCTTTCTTGGTTATTGGCTCCACCATGTCAGAATTCTTCCATGCCCACTGTGCTGCTAGGTCTATGAGGTCATCAGTGGGTGGCACTACCCAAGAGAAAGAAGAACCAGCCCAAAAGCCTTGAGGAACGACTCCTCAGGAGAGGCATGCTAGTGTACCACCCTCCTCTCAGTTTCATCACTTCAAGAATATTACCAAAGGTGACATCTAAAAGAGGGGATCATGGGGGTCCTTCATTCTCATCGACGTCTGTGTCTTCCATGACTAACTCAAGAGAGGCATGTAAGTGGCTCCTTTTTCAAGTCTGTTTCCTAGGACCCTGTCTCATTTGGGATTCTGGGGGAGAGTTGGAATCAGACTGAGAACTTGCATGGCGAGCTCCGCCAAAGCTGAAGGAGACTGACAGTACCAGCCAATCAGGATGTAAATAGTCATGAGTATCCAACAAGGGCTGGGCTGGAGCCAAGCATGGTAGAGGCACTTTTTTTGGTCTGGAGAGAACTCTTAAATGCCTTGAAAGACAAGAATGTAGTTGGAGCCAAAGACGCATCCCTCCAATTCAATATGGAGTTAGGAAGAAGACCTTGTGCTCTGACCCTCCCTGGCTCTGAGGCTGACAATGGAGCCACACTATCTAGAACAGAGGCACCGTGAGGAAGAGAGAGAGAGATCTGAAAGCTACAGAGTTGACTCTGCCCCCTTGAGTCTTGGCCCTGAGATCTTGGCTCTGAGACTCCTCTGGATCTGACAAACTCAGAGTCGAGTGAGTAAGGGATACCATTGAAGTTGAAAATGAAAGGACTGTCAGATCTGATGCAGAGGTAGAGAATGGATCCAAATAGATTCCTGCCTGTAAGGCTTTGGCGTTTTCCTCACTAGACCCAAAACTTTTTTGGATCTGAAGACCATTTTCTGCATCTCTTCACTTTCTTTTCTGCTTCCATCTTTCTATTATTTTCCATGGGTCCAAGGTTAGGGGACCAGTCGATTCACAGTGTCCATCACAGCAACAACCTTATACCTACCAAACCCCTAAATGGGGCCCTGCATCCTCCTATAACTATTTACTTATTTAATTTATTAACCAAGTTGTCCAGTTGGTTTGAAGCACATTTTCAGTGGTTGATCAGAGGCACTGTCTGGTCAAGTGACTTGTTCAGAATCACACAGTAGACAAATGGAGACTAATGGAATCACAGCCAAGACTAAAGGATAAGGGTCATTAACCATTTCCACTAGGGTGCCATATAGCATATATACTCGAACATTCCTCATTTCTGTATCAATTTTCCAGAGTGGAGGAAGGGGTTAACCTTATGTCCTTAAAGTGACAGTATGGGTTTGCATTTATTTTCACTTGGGACTTTGTAGACAATCCAGCTAAAAGCTTCCTGGCATTCTTTATGCCTTCTGAAATCTCCACAGGGAAGACCAATAGCTGAAAAGGAACTCCTGAAATAAGTATACCTTTAAGGGAGAAGAAATTATGCAGGGATTCTTACAAGCACAAGGGAACTGCACCCAAAGTGTCATGCAAACTGAGGCCAGAGTTTGAAGAAAAAAGCTTACTCAAGGCGTGGGCATATGTTGATAAAAGTATGCCTGACATGTGTATAAGACTGAAGGGACTAAAACATTTTAATGGCTTGTATCATAGTATCCATACAACAAAACTTCCAATTTCTCAATTTTTGTATTATCTTCTGTTTAGTGTCCTTCCACATACCCTTAGCTGCCACCCCACAGTCATTTCTAATCCATACTCCTAAATACTTCATTTTATCATATCCCCATAAATATGGATATCGTTGGACCAATTCGTGTGTGGGTACATAATTTACCACTATTGCCTTTGTTTTACCTTCATTAATTTTGTATCCTGAGAAGATATGAAACTGTCTTAAAATGTTCCACAACACTGTAATGTCCCTTTCTGGTTTTGTCATGGATAAAATAATAACTGCAAATAGTGCCAGCTTTTCCCAACTACCATAACAATTATATCCTTGAATTTCTGTGTCCCTTATTTTCTTGGTTCTAAATATAATGCAAACAACAAAGGGGGAAGTGGACAACCCTGCCTGGTTCCTCTACTCAAGCAGAAATTATCAGAGAGGACCCCACCCACTTTAATTCGAGCCTCCGATCCCTCATATATTTTTCTAATCAACCTTATAATTGTATCAGGGAAAGCAAAGGCTTCCATTGCCCTGCTCATAAAGTCCAGTCTACTCTGTCAAATGCTTTTTGTGCACCAAGACCCACCAATAAAAGTGGTACTTTCTTACATTCTGCTTCCCTGTGGATCATCAATGTTCTGTTAATATTGTCAAATGTTTGCCTCCCCTCCACAAAATCACACTAATCCATATCTACCAATTTTGGTATCACTTTTATCATTCCTTTAGCCATGATAAACATAAGCACTTTATAATCATGGTTTAGTATTGAAATGAGCCTGTATGAAGCTGGATCTGATGGTTTTTTCCCCTATTTAGGTATTACCATTAACACCACCTTCTTCCAGGATGCTGGTACTTCTCCTCCTCTTAAAATACTGTTAAACAAATCCTTCCAGATCTTTATCAGCATCTCCACTCTTAACTTTCAAACTTCCACAGGAATACCATGTATTCCTGGGGACTTAACTGTAAATTGGTTATACATAGGATAGGAAGGTATGAGATAAAAATGGCTGTTAATAATTGAGTCTCATCTACCTCTAACTTTGGCATATTTAATTCTTCCATAAACATTTCCATTTGTACCTTTTCTTGATTTCCATTTTTCTCTGCTTTATACAATTTTTCATAAAATTTCTGAAATATTTCTAATACTTCCACAGGGTCTCTTGTCATCTTCCTTGTTACAGGCTCCTAAGCTTGATGATAGCCCTTTCCACTTTCTGTTGCCTGAGTTGTTGTTCTAGAAGTTTTTGTGCTCTAGAATTATCAAAAAACAAATGCTTAATAGCAATCTTTCTAAACCCGTGCATATTATCAAGGTAACACCTTATTTTCTGTTTAACATTCTGCAGTTGTTCCTTTTCTTGTTCTGAGAAATTCCCGCTATTTTGCAATACTTTAACATTTGGCAATCCCTCTAAATAATTCTTGTTATTGTTTAACCATATCTCCCTTTCTTTTATTTCCAACCTAGTTTTTTAACTCTACTTTAATTTTATCCCACTCCTTAGCTATGTTTTCAGAAGATAATTATATCTTCTCTATTAGCTCCTGAATTAATTCTACAATACATTCCTTAAATTCCTCTCTTTTCAACTGGTAGGTGGGAAAGCGCCACTGTCTCATTTTCATTTCATTACCTTGTGAATTTTAATTTTAGTTATTATTGGTGCATGATCTGAAACAGTTACTGGGTACATTTCAAGACCTTCAATTAAATGCACGTTTCTGTGGCATATAAAATCTACGTAGCCTAGCCCAGTTTTTGTATCTTGGTGAGTAATATGTAAATTTACTCCGAACTCCTAGTACTGAATTCACATCTTCCATGCCAAACACTTTCATAAATATCTTCAAAAATCTACTCTACCTTGTTATATTTTCCCTTCCTGGCTCCCCAGACACATCTTCACTGTTGCAAACTAAATTCCTGTGCCCACCTGTAAATAATATTCCTTGCTGAAAGCTGATTATTTCTCCCAGAATTTTCTTAAGCTCCATTACAGCAGTTTTAGGGAGGATGTAACTGCATGGCAGTGTAATCCTCCTCCCTAGCCAGTAGACCCTTAATACTATGTATCTTCCATTATTATCTTTTTCCCTCTTCTCTCACTATTGGAACTCCTCTTGCAATAAATATAAGTACTCCTATGTTTCCTTTGCACCAGATATTCTGCTAAATAACCATCCTGAAAGCCTTTCTTTATCAAATTCACATGTTCAGTTCTTTCCAGGTGTGTCTCCTGTAGCATAGTTATTTGCAGTCTACATTTTTTAATATAGTTCACTACTTTTTCTTTTTTATATTTATCTGTAAGACCATTCAAATTGAAAGACATTACAGAAAGCATTATTCTCTTATATAGTTATTATTACCACCTTTTATATATAACTGCTCTTTTGCTAAATATCTAGTTTCAGCTTTTATGCTACATGTATATACTGTTTGGCAGGCTGGTCTTTTATACAGTTGTTTCATGTCATATCCATTTGCACCTATGTCACATCGTACATAACTTTTTGTTTTTTTTGAAAGCCCTCTAACAGAAGAAACAACCCCCCTCAAAAAAAGCCTACTAAAAACTATGAACTTAACAATAACACACCAAACTATGTACATCTTATTAGGAAGCAAAAACTTCAGTATTTGAAGAACATAAGTTCAAAGTTGATAGCTACACACAGACAGGCTAAAGTTAACTAAAAAGAAAGGTCAGTCATGCTAAGACGCACGGTACAGCCTGTGCTGTTATTAAGTGCTATTTGATTTTGGATAGCTTTATAACTCTCAGAGTTGAGAAAACACTTGGATGCTTTCGGTAAACACTTTCTTCAAGCCATTTCTCCTTATCAAATTGTCTTCTAGTGACATACAAACCAGACACAAAATTAAGGGTACCTTGTTTATCAAAAAAAAAAAAAAACTTACAGTAATCAATATTCTTTTTCATTTACATGCTTTGTAATAAATTTGTTACTGGATAAAGCCTAGGGTGTTTACCCAGTCATTTCCCTATGCAAGCATGGGGAAAAACACACTGATTTTTCTTTTGTCCTACTCGCTTAACCACACCCTTCCGCTCTCCCCATCTCCTCCCCTCCTCATTTTTTTTTCATTGCAGTGCCTATATTTCTCAAAACTGAACAAAGAAAAAGAGAAAAGAAGGGTGAGCAAGAAAAAAACAAAAGCACCTGTTAATATTAATATCTCCATTGCATTTACAAAACAGAGAGAACTTCAGGTCTAACTGGTTTTGTATTACCTTTAAAGCTGTCACACCTGGGAAAAACCCTGATTGTTTTCAGGTAGCATTATATCCTGCTCAATTTCTCTGTTTTTTTTTTTTTCTTATTTTCCCTCAGCCAATCCTTTTCCACCAGACTGTCTCCAGTTTCTCTTTATCAGATTGCCTCCATGGAAGCATGAAGACCAGCTGCAGAGATGTTATTTAGTATACATATTTAGGGACTCTGTGACTCTTGGCTCATGACTGGTTTCAATGCCAATCATTGAGAGTGCAGTGAGGAACTACCGTTAAGTCTTACAAGCCAAGGTAAAGAGAGTACATTTTACCCTACTTTGCTTCATCTGCAATCCAACTAAATGTTTCTTAGCATTTTTGAAGGCTTCTAAAATTTCCCCAAGGAGACCAGTGGCTGATTGAAAATTACTGTGAAACTCTATGCCTTAAAGGGGCTACCTTACTTCTGCACCAGAGTCAAGCCATCAACAGAATCAGTCTCTGGAAAGGCCAACAATCAAAGGAACTATAAACAGGGATCGTCTTGGCCAGCACAGACTAACAAGAATAACTAATGACCTACAAGTCTGTCATTGGGAAGGGAATAAGATGAAAGGCAGGGAGCGATATAGGAAAAAAACATTCCATTTCATCAGGAATTTATTTAACTGTCAAATACCCTAATCTTCCATAAGTAAGGAAAGCTTGGATAGGACTTCATTTTCACATGGTGAAATGGCTGAACTTCGGATTACCCAACTTTTAAAAGATGACCTCAACACATACCAGATGAAATCAAAGTTCCAGTAGGGGGCTCAAGCAGATATGCAAGAAAATGAGCCAAAGCACATAATGCACAGACTCAAAATTCCCCAATGGTTTAATAGCAAAAAAGGGAGTTACAAAAAAACCAGGGAGAGTCATTTCCAACTCGGCTGAAAAATGAATGTAGTTGTAGTTCTGGAGGCAAATTTTCAAAAAACACATGCAGTCTTCCTTAGACTGGCCTCAGCTTCCTTTGCTAAACATTTCACACAGATATATGATTCATCCTTAACCACTGGAATGTTTCTAAACTACTTCAAACATATCACCATCATCACTTTCATAAACATTACCCACCCAAAGATATGCAAGGATTACAGACTTATAGATAACCTGTGCCTACTGGCTAAGATTTTCAAAAAAACTAGTTTAAAACACCTTTTCACATAACTCAGTACAGACCACTGAGTGACAATCAACTTGGCTACCACAATGGTTTCAGTACCATTACTGCCCTACACACAGCCACTGACTACTTGTTCAACAATACTGAAGGGTTTCAAAACTATAAACCACTATTTATTGATTGAATACCTTACAATTGTAAACAACCAAACATTTGAGGTATACTCCAATAAGCTTCTTTTAGAATCAAGTGCTCTACACTCGTGTTTACCACAAGGCTCTGTGTTAGGACCCCTAATGCTCTTGCACTTAATCAATGACCTAGCAATCAACATCTCTCATACTAATATAGCTGTACACACTGATGACATCCACTTAATGGAGCCTGAAAAAAAAAAAAAAAAACTCACTGAACTACAACATTACAGTAGAATCTTCAAGCTAATGTCACCTTCCTGTGTAAATGGATGTTCTCAATCAGGCTGCTAATCCAAAGAGCTCTACAATGCTCTTTGCAACTATATAGAGGTTGCACAATCTCTCTGCTCCTTGATAATAACAAGAAACTTATTCCCAACACCATAAAACAAACTACCCTTGGACTAACTATATACCCTACACTGTTTTACCCATCACGCAAAGAGGATGTTAGTAAAATGCTGATGCAAAAACTCTGCTACAAAATAACACATCTCCTCCCACCCTCAACAAAGTAATCCCTGCCATGTAATGCCTTTATTTCTAAAATCGAATATGATCTCCCACTTCTTAACTTCCACTCCAGTCCTAACACACAAACTATCCAATCCACAATAAACAAATTATGTGGATTTGCTGTCTTCCGTAAACTTGGGGCCCTCCACTGCAGCTGGAATAAAGGTGTACACTGGTAGCCAGTGTCTTCCGTAAGCTTAGGGCCCACTACTGCAACTGGAATAAAGGTGCAAACTGGTAGCCAGCAAACTGCAGAGCCACCTTGATACTTATCAATTTACTTTTCAAAATCATTACTTAAGGCCACTGTACCTCAATAAGTCAAAATTAGAATTCAGAGAACAAAGCTACTCACTCAGTAGTCAAGGTGTCTCCCTTTACTTTTTTAGATTACCACTTCAAAACAACAGTGGGGAATAGCCTTCAATAAACTTAGCCCATGTTTTAGGACTGTCCTCCCTCCAAACATTAGGTAACAAGCCACCCTATAAGGCTTCAGGCAAAGGCTTAAAGACCATCTCACAAAGGAAGCAATCTGTACCAGCTTCTATCACAATAGATAGAAAACTCCCAGCTGTATACTGCTCACTTTAAGAGCACAGCTCTAATCAGATCACAAGTCCTAACTTGTTCATAGCTGTTCTACTGTTCATGTTGATAAATCCAAATGTACACAGTGAGTATATATGTTTTTCTTTGATTTTTTTATGTACATTGTTCTTTATGTCGATATATTTTCTCAAATGTTTGCAAACTACAGTGAGTATATATGTTTTTCTTTGATTTTTTTTATGTACATTGTTCTTTATGTCGATATATTTTCTCAAATGTTTGCAAACTGCTTATACTCAATTCCACGTTAATGTCTATTTATTCTGTTGCATTACAGAACTGGTCATAGCTGAAATAGATCTTCAGACCAGTCTACCTAGCCAGTTAGCAAAATAAAATGAATAACTGGACTAACTCTAAAAGATTAAGCCATTTATAATAAAATGAGCTAGAGCCTCACAGTTTTTCTTCACAAGTTAAAGTTGATGAGAAGATCAAGACTTCTTATATACAACTTTCAAATCCTAACCAATAATCACCATTATCACAGATAGCACTGTCAAATCAAACTGAAGTAATTAAATATGCAAACTTAAAATCATATTCATCAAGCACTGTTGACATGACTGCCACTCTCCAATCAAACTGAAGTCAATCTGAGGGAATGAAATTAAGTTTAATATCCTATTCCCCAATAACTGCAAGAACACTAAAATAAAAAGGTTAAAAACTGAACAAAAGTAGGTGTCATCTGTGTATCTCATGGGATATGTACTGACCTCAGAAGAGCTTAGGCCTGGTGCTGACAAAGATAAAGGAATTATAAATATGCAAATTTCTCATGATAAATAATTTCTTATGCAGTTCCTAGGTACAGTCCAATACCTCTCTATGCTCATCCCAAACTTGTGAGATGTAAATGTACCACTCAGAAAGCTACTAGGGATAACATTGTATAGCTTTGGTCAATGGAGCAAATAAAAAGGTTTGAAATGCTTAAATACCTACTCTGTATGGCACCTACACTTATATTCAATAATGTGCTGCTACCTACCATTCTACAGGTAGATGTTAGTCTACAACGTCTTGGTACAGTATTATAGCAGGAATGTAAACCAACTACATATGGATCAAGACTTCTAACTGATGCTGAAAAACACTACACAGAAAAAGAAAAGGAGATGTTAGTCATAATCTTTAATTGGTAAGTTTCAAAACTATACCTATGGTGAAAACGTTCTAGTAAATTCAGACAAAAAAAAAAAAAAAACACTTCGGAGAGTTCTCAACAAATCTTTACATAAATCACATGTAAGACTTCAAAGGCTGTTACTAGCTTTGCAAAAATATGACCTGCAAGTTCAGCACAAATCCAGCAAATTAATGTAAAAGTTGATACAGTAAATAGTACATATACAGGAGTTTAACACTTACTTGAAAAAGATTCCTGTATATCTTTCTATTTATTCCACTGCTTTGTTTTGCTCTGTTACTTCAATTGCTGCCCTATGTTCTTTGTCATGGCTGAAAAGGTAGAGAGGTCCAGCCCACCTACCAGGTTATCAAATGTAATAAGTAAATCAAATTGTTTCTCAGTTATTTACATCTGATTCTGGACTTCATTCGCAACATAACATGATTATGAAAAGAATGGCCAGACAATACAAATGTATTGCATGCACTCATTCATGTTTATCTCCTTACAGAGATGAGTTTTACTATATTCAAGAGTTTCCAGTAAGAGGAAATTATTATTATTAATCCTGGGCATCTGCATGAAAGGGGTCAAAATGTTCTGTACTGGCTTAACATGCCCAAAGAGAAAGAGTTAATGTTGCAGAAATGAGTATTTAGCATATTCAGAAATGAAAATCAAAATGAGTTGAAGATATTTTGTGTTTACACTGGATGAAAGTGGGAGTTGACTTATTTCAATACAAAGATGCACATTATTGTGTGCAGACTACTATTCAGAATGGCTGTGCAGTTACATAATACCACAAGTCAACGTGCTGTTGTATTGCTGAAATCTGTCTTTGCTAGACCTGGAATTCTTGATGAATTGATATCAGACAATGGCCTTTAATCTGCAATACATTTTTGCAACTTTGTGAATCATTGGAAGTTCAAACACATCATCTAAGTATCCTCAAAGCAATGCGGAAGTGGGAAAAATGGTGTAGACAATAAAAAACAAATATCTCGTCAGAACAATATGACAATTCCGAGTCTTCGGACTGCTGTTTACTCTTGAATACAGAAATACATACTGCAGACTGTACATCTGTCTTGCCTCATTTTCTCTGCTAGTTCCCGACAATGAATTTACTGTTTTTAAGCTTTTGCTAGAAAGTGCAAACAAATCTTTTATGAAGGCAGGAACCAATAAAGATGCAATTAGTCCAAAGTCAAGATCTGTTGGTATTTCAGACATGTTCAGTAGAAGGCACTGGAACTGCCTCTACAGACTGGTGAAAGGTCCTGATATGAAAATCTGGGGAATAAACAGAAGCACCTGACTAAGCTATCTGATAAAATAATAATCAACTGTCAGTGAGTTATAACTCAAAAGATTTATTGCCTGTACCAGAGCCTAATAAAATCATTACTACTTCCTCAGACAGAAATGTACAGATGAATGTAACTCAGTTCATCCAGAATCTTCAGTATTGAACAGTCCCGATACTGATAACTAAAGACTTTCATTAGACAGTCAAACTGGTAAAAGTGGCAGCTCTAATAGTCATGTTGCAAGCAAATATTCTAGATATGAAAGACCTACTAAAACCCATTTCATTTTATGTTTTCTCCTGGGGTCTAATTTCTCCAAGTGTTTGGGTTTCTAACGCCATGGTGGGAATAGACCTCATTCCCAAGTCAGGGTAAAATTACAGTTCATGAAATTGATGTTGTTTCAGTCTTTGAATTTAGCTATGAGTGCTCCTATAAGCACCTGCAATGTGCCCAAAATTGTCTACTTCTGCAATTCATACAAGGTTACATGTACAGGTAACATACTTAAGTACGATTATAATTTTTTTTTTTATTAGACCTGTTGTTCTTACTAATATTAAAACAAAGAGTTAAGGTCACACTGAAAAACAATCAGAAAATACTAAATGAAAACTCCAGCCAAGCTAGAACTTCCAATGAGTGACCTCCCAAACCTCCTGTAACAGAGACACATGGGATATATGCAAATGACTCTTATGAACATCAGCTGTTTCAGCTATATGGCAATTCTGATTGCCCATGACTTTTACATTTGAAGTCGTTTAATGGACAATTTCAGGCCAATAAAGCCAAACCCCACTACCTATGGATATGCATATTTCGGCCTTGTTATGACCTTGTCAGCATAGCATAAGCAGAGTGTTTGACTAAGCATATGAAACCCAGGGTTGTTATACCTAGCTGATGTCCTTTATCATTAGGGTGACTGCAAAGTATCCCAAATAACAAATTAAAACAAAGAGTTAGAAGGTCACACTGAAAAAAACAATCAGAAAAAAATTAGTTGGGTAAAAGGAAATGTCCATTTTGCTGAAAGAAGTAAGTGGGTTTATATTAGGTATAGGAGTCTGTGTACATGTGGTTGTGGGTTAGGGTTAGAGTAAGGGCTCAATAAAGGAATAGATTTAGTGTGTGTGTATGTATATATATATATATATATATATATATATATGTGTGTGTGTGTGTGTGTGTGTGTGTGTGTGTGTTTGTGGGTTAAGGTTGTCTTGTGTAGTGGTAATGCTAATGAAAGGGTTTTTCTAAGGTAAGGTGTAGGATTAGGGTTAGAGTTCACATGTATTACTTAGTAACGTGTGCTAACCCTAGTTCTAACCCTGCACCTTATCTTAAACAAACCCTTTCTGTAACACTATCACTACTCAGACAAATTAGGTCTGAATGGTATGGAATAGTTTTGGTTTAAACATCGCAAAAGGAACATTATTCAATTTTTCTAGGTTTGATGTTTAGGGTGTTTGGTAATATGAATGTTCAAAATGTTTTGGTTGAACTTGTGTTGGACATTTTGATATTTATAACGTTCATACTAAAATTGTTGACAACAATCTTCCTAATGAATGTTGCATAGCTCATTCTGAGAAACAGATACTGGCATAGAAAGACATGAACATGATTAACTACTTCTTTTCAAGGATAATCTCCAAGGCATTACAAAAATGAAAAAGAAAAAAACTGGAGAGCACTTTTATATTGACTAAAAGAGATTATGAACTTAGGATGGCCACTGAAGACATAATTATAAATCCTTCTATGGCTAAGTTAGAAAAACTAAAAAACAATACCCTATATTGCACAGAAATTATTCATAATGAGGCCTCCTATTCTGACACAAATGATATTGCAAATATACTTGCAAACAAATTTAATGCCAACTTCAGCTCTGAGACTTCTGTTCAAAGCCCCAAAATATCTGAATCACATACTCCCTCAATCAACTCTAAAAAATCATTTACTGAAATACTATCCAAAACCAAAAATGCATCCACCATGGGACCTGATAATATAGCTGGTTAATTAATTAATAGTGTTGAACATGCCCATGCAGACACACTCCTCAAACTGGTTAACTTAAATTTAGCTACTGCTTTTGTCTCTGAGTGGTGCACAGCAGTGGTGATGCCCTTCTACAGGGGTGGCCTTACAACCGAATCAGGCAATTACAGACCTGCCAGACTTACAAGCCTAATCTGCAAAGCTATGGAATGTATTATTATTACTGACCTCAAACTGTGATATCAAAAAATCTTCTTAGACTTGACAGTTTGGTTTTGTGACGAGTAAATCCGATCTCGTTAATCTGGTAAGTTTCTCCAAAAGGGTAATGGAGATTGTAGATGGTGGCCATGCAATGCGTGCAGCATACCTTGACCTGGTTAAGGTCTTTGACACTATTCAAAAGCCTTAGTCAGCTAAATACTTTAAACGTCAATCCTTGTGTGGTATGGTGGAAAGCAATCCACCTGAAAGGCAGAACACATACAGTGCGAGTTGCAGGTGCTTAAACGGAACATATGAAAGTGACTAGTGGTTCCCCTCAAGGCTCTATGCTGGGACCTCTTCATTTTGGTCTTCATTTCTCAGATCTCCAAGCAAATAGCCAGGAGCTCTGGCTAACAAAGTTTGCAGGCAATTGCAAACAGGGGTTGTTGCTAAATCACCCTACGACATCCAAGCCCTCCAGAATGAATTAACAGTAGTAAGCTAGAAGTGGGCTTCATCTAATTCCTACAAAGTATAATATCACTTTTGGTAGACAACCCCTCCCCTTCTATCATCATACTGTCTAGACAGCACACCACTACACAATGAAAATGTATTTAGCAACCTACACACCTGTGTTGACATCTTCCTCTCTTACATCATCAGGTAATGATGGTTGTTAGGAAATCCTTTTATTTTGCCTAGCTAATTGCCACAGTAACATCATTAAGGTATAAAAAGGTAATCACTCCTTTATACTTGGCATTCACCAGCCAGTCATATAGTACAATGTCACTTTTTTTGGGATATAGCTCACTAAATAAATCAATTAGGCTGGACATATTAACTCTCTATTCAGAGTCTTATAGACATTTGTGGAGAGACTTCTTAATCGCTTATCACGACATTAGCTACCTTATTGTCCTGGACTTCCTGTATCTCTACAAGTCCAACATCTCTCCTAGTACTAGAACCAGGGATCTAAATCTTCATCAAAAGATAAATAAAACACATTGGAGAGAGAGTTTTATAAAGTAGCACCTCACAAACCTCTGGAATAAACTTCCCCCTGCATGCTAAGCAGTGCAACTCACTATCTTCCATTAAAGACAAACTAGTTGACTGCATAGGTATTCATGAATTTAGTCTAGGACTGACCAGAATGGCCCTTCTGGAGAAACAAGGTGCAGCCTGAGGAACGGTACTGGCTAGGAAAGAATGGTAATGAGACTCAGTTGTCTTGGAATAATTTATGAAATGATATTCTACCTTCTATAGATTTGTTTTAATGTGTTCTTTACTCCCACTGCATGTCGACAATCAGCACACATTTGTTACCCACTGCTAAGGTGAGGGTGAACTGGGAGGGATGCCATTTAGAAAGCCATTTGCTTAGCCTTATGTGCTTCTATGGATGTCCGTTGTGGGGGTCAAAGGAGGACATACAATGGGCTGCCTGCATTGGTCATCTCTCATGTCCACAAAAGACGCTGGCAGCAAAGAACTCCATCCCCTCCCCTCCAGTAAAAGAAGTGGTTTCTTTCGTCTCCCTCCTCCCCAAGGAAATCACATGTCCATGTGTGCTCTCCATGTGCCCAATGCCCTCCCCCAGAGGAGTGGCAAGTCAGTAGTTCCTCTTCATTCCTCTCCCTCCTTGCCTGGATCCTCTAGCACAGGACAGTTAACTGAACCCAGTTTGCCTGGATCACAGTAAGGGCTCCACCCTTCTGTGCCACAGAGCCAGGCTTCCAGCCTCTACAGGAGTTGCTACTATTGATTACTCTGCCAGCTAGAAACATTCTTCATCCCATCTTGAAATACAAAAATCGTAAAGCATGGATATTATCACATTGATTCTCAGTAGTAAGGCCTTGTCAAAAGCTAGCCACAAGAATATCTTAACTTAGCAGGTGGCACAGATTTACAATTTGGGTAACAGACAACAACAAGATGAATTCTACCAATCTATCTAAGATAATGGATTATATGCATGACGTATTTGCCTCAGCTTCAGCCTGCTCGTGTATGAAAGTATGCGTAACAGCATTATGACTTTGCATGCACTTCCCAGTCTAGTCAAATTATTTATAGTTATTGGAACTACTGTTAAAAGGGTTCCTACAGCTAAGACCATCTAGACATAATCGGGTTTCAGTATGTGACTTAAATTTTATTTTAGCAAAACTAACCATACTCTTTTATACGATAAAACATAGTAGTACAACATACACATTTTCAGCAGAAGAATACTATAATTTTTTTTGCAGATGTGTTGTTAACTACTGCAGAGCAGCTACTCTTCCCCTCTTCTTCCATTTGTTCAAGTGTTTGATGCTTTTGTATTGAATTTCTCAAATGCTTCAGCCTCTTCTGCATATTCTAAGCCACTTTACATATTTACCACCCCCTCCAGAAAAATCATATTCTTTAATGTGGAGTTCAGTTCCTTTACTCTAGCAGTCAGTAATTCCTATTCCTTTCCAATCATTTCTTCCTAAAAAGACTAAAACCATTACACATCCAAATCAGTTCAGTCAAAATTAGATATAAGGCTTAAAAATTATATTTTAAATGGCAGTGACTACTGCAAGAAAAAAAACTAATCAGAGTTGCATTAATCTACTTTCAGCTCTCCTTTAAGGCAAAGCTCATCTGAAAATGTGTCAACCTTATAATGAAGGTAGTTTCAGAAATAACCATTACTTAGGCAGCATAACCACCATCACAGAGATCAAAGCAGTAAAACAAAGATTACTGTGAATGTGAGACACTGAGACAGCTTGGGTGTTTATCTGATAGGTCTGTTTCACTTGGAAGTCATACTAACAGCTCTTATCATTTGCTCTGTGCTGCAATGGGATCCATTTGGCTTGTTTTCAGGGTGTGGCAGTGGTGTTCATGAAAGGCAGCATTAGCAATGGAGAGACAGAGAGATTTTCGTTTAGCTAGACTGTAGTATGTAGGAGTTTTTCTTGGAGAATGTGAGTATTATGGGTTGTCCATATTCATGGTGGGCCAGAAAGACTTGTTTTCCTACAGCAACCCTGGCTGCTTTGGATAGGTGGGGTGAGATTTTCCTTTCCCAGAAGAGGAGTGAGTTAACTTTTGCCTTTGACTTCTCAATATGGGTATGAAATGCCAGTGATTGGGTCACGCTACAAGCCAAGATATTTGAAGAGTGTACCATCATTTTTTTTAATTATACAGCAATAACTAGAACTATTAGTCTCTCCATTTTCACTTGTTTTCAAGGATTCCCAACATTTTGAGAACCAAGGAGCATGGATACTTGGCTGATACTCTGAAGACAATTCCCACTACACTTTCAGACCATGCTCCTATTAGACCTGGTATTGAAACTTCCCTGGCTGACTTTAGCTAGGCACTGTAGAGTTAATTTATCTTTGTGTAAGGGACCTTCTTTTGACATACAGCTGGGACACTTTTTTCCCAGTGGAAAGAGTTTACCACAAAAAGCATTAACAAGTTAGTTCCAGTCTGGGATTACTTTACAGATTCTCCGTGTCTATGTTCAGCTACTGAAAACGATAAAACTCGAACAGCTAAATTTTGAATGGGACACAGCGAAACAGAAATTTAGCGAACAAGAGCATCAAAAATAAATGCATCGAATGGCCATAGTTGTCCAACATCACAAACACAAGCAACCAATGTGGGGGACTGTACCACACTCCCCCAACTATAAATACAGACTCCGAGATCGCACTACAGTGGAGAAAAGGGCAAAATTTAAAAGGTTTCCTTTCACTTATCTTATGCATCATGTTATTTCCTGGTTGTTGGCCAACTATGGCCATTCATTGCATTTATTTTTGATGTTCTCGTTGTTCGCTAATTTTTCGTTTCGCTGTGTCCTGTTCAAAATTTAGCCATTCAAGTTTTATGTTTTTCGGTAGCCTAACATAGACCCAGATTCTCCAGCCAGCATAATATGGGGATATATGGCTGACACTGTAAACACTTTTAGATCCAAGTTACATTTGTGTAGCCTCACCAACCTTCATACGGAGGGAAATATATCTGAGCAATATTTAATCTATAAGGCTGTGCAGGCTTTAGTTGCTCCTATGCTCAAGGGGTTTGACTTCTATGAAAATAGTGAGTACTTAGCCCTTCACTTATGCAAGCAGACTGTAGACAGACAAATTTTTTAGAATAAGAGATTTAAGTAATGGCAGTATAGTGCCCACTCCCCAAAGCTATTACAGCTACCTCTGAAATGTATTTTGCTAGGTTCTAATCAGAGGATGATGAGCAATTGCTTCCAAAGGATGATTGTAAAAGGTTTCTTCTTGTAGAAACTCTTAAGTTACAGTCAATAGATACTGACAGCTTGTTACAGCTGGTTACTGAGGTTGAGGTTTACAGGCCATTAGTAAGCATATCCCAAAGTTAAAACTCTGGTCATGGATGGCATCCCCATCGAGATCTGCAAGGTTTATTATGACATTCTGCCTCCTGGCTACTGAGGTTCTAGTTAATGAGCTGCCCCCTCAATTTTATAAGGAACCAGCTATGGTCCTGTTATACAAACTAGGTAAAATCCTTGTTTCCTGTCTTCATATAAGCATATCGCCATAAACCATGACTATAAGTTGTTCATGATTATTATGGCTGCTAGGTTGACCAAGGCCCTTCCCTAAGTTAATCCATCTTGATCAAATAGGATGCATTAAGGGCAGATTAACATTTGACAAAGTAATTCAAACCTTGAACCAAAAGTACAAAAACTCAGTAACAAAACGTAAATGGCAGACAGCAAAGACTATAGGAACCAAATGACCAATCCTCTAATAAAATCCAAGCAAATTTATTCCACGAAGCACTTACAATCACCAGTATGTGATATCAAGAGGCAAGCTGGAAAATGCATTAGCCAAGCACGTCCAGCAAGAACATACACAACATTTTAGTTTTTGAGTGATAGATCAAATCCCCTTTGACATCAGAGGAGGACCTAGCTTACTGAAACTAGATGAACTGGAATTTTATTGGCAAATTTTAGTCAATACATACATTTATCCAGGTATCAATGAGGCATGCTCTATTTTATGTCTCTTGAAGTTGAAAAGCTTAGTAAGATAGAGCTAATCTTAAGGTGAAATGGATAGACATGTAATAGCATAACAACAGAACTAGGGTGAATTGTTTAATTTTGTGTGTTTTTCATTCTGGTTTATTAAATGTAGAACATTGTCTTTAGAATTTTTATAATTATTTTTAAGGATACTAATGAACTAGCAGAACAGTTAGTTATGTACTCACCATAACGATCGATGTATGTGGTCCATCTCGCCTACATTCTTTACTAACGGGATTCGAAGCCGAGAATCAGCTCCGAGTCGGCCAACTATTTCTCTAGCACAAAGTCTCTAATTGGCTAGGCTAACCCGGTATCCCAAGATGCACCTCGCCCTAGCCCCAGATCTTGTTTGCAACCATACCAATCATAACCCATACACACCCAACACTGGAAGGAATTCTATCCAAAGGAAGAAAAAAAAAACAACTGACCTTGAAGGGTTCACAGAGCCAATATTCCTCCAAATCCTCTAGGAAGGGGGCAGGTGGGAGGGTATGTAAGAATGTAGGCGAGATGGACCACATACATCGATCTTTATGGTGAGTACATAACTAACTGATGTTATGTGGTCCTATCTTGCCTACATTCTTTACTCACGGGACAGCGTCCCCAGCACCTCTATCCTGGGAGGCTCATAGGAAGATACTCCTGAGAACCATGGAACCAAAGGAAGCCCGGCCCCTAGAAGCAACGTCCAGTTTGTAATGAGTAATAAAGGTGTGAGGAGAGGCCCAGGTGGCCGCAGCACAAATATCATTCAATGAAAGCCTGGCATGGTTAGCTATCGACGTAGACATTGCCCTGGTAGAGTGAGCTTTGACGGGAAAAGGTAAACTTCTGCCTGCTGACGAGTAGATGAAGGAAATACAATCTTTGATCCATTTAGAAATTGTGCACTTGGAAATAGGACAACTTGCCCTGTTCTCTGAGAAGGACACAAACAGCTGATCAGACTTCCTAACATGCTTAGTCCTGTGTAAACAGAACCTCAATTGTCTGTGCACATCCAACTGTTAGAACCTGAACTCTGCTTTATTGGAAAAATTTGGTAAGAACACTGGTAACTCAATAGATTGATGGAGATTAACAGTGGATGACACCTTTGGAAGGAAGGAAGGGTTAAGTCTCAGGGAAACTCTGTCCTTATGAAAGGTCAGATACTGAGGTTTAATGAACAGAGCTTGAAGTTCTGATACTCTTCTGGCCGATGTAATGGCTATTAGGAACGCCGTTTTCCAAGATAAAAATTTCAGTTCACAGGTGGCAGCTGGTTCAAAGGGCGGTGAAGTGATGGCTTGTAGCACAAGGTTTAGATCCCATGGCATGACAGGCTCTGAAACAGGAGGGCAAAGTAACCAAGCGCCTTTCAAGAAGGCCTTACAGAGTTTATGGCCCATAAGAGAGGGCTCGTAAGATGTGTGAAAATTGGAAATTGCAGCCAACTGCACTTTGATGGTAGCAGGCGCCGAGCCCTGACGGAAAAGCATGGCTAAAAAATCTAATACTGGTGGAATTGGGGCTGTGAAGGGGTCCAAACCTTGGGCCTGAGCCCAAATGGAGAATCTCTTCCATTTGCTGGAATAAATCTTTCTGGTGGAAGACTTATGAGACGATGACAAGATGTGTACCACCTCAGGTGAAAAGGAATGCCGTCTAACTAGTGATGGAAGTGAGCAGCCACACTGTCAACCTGAGGGTTCGCAGGGATGGATGGAACTGGCCTGACATGTAAATCAGGAGGTCTGGCACTGGGTCCAAAGTCCAAGGACCACCCACTGCGTACTGCTGAAGAAAAGGGAACCATACTTCCCGAGGCCAGTGTGGAGCAATAAGAATCATCCCGCTTCCCAAGGATATGGCTTTCTGAATCACTCTTGGTAACAGAGGAAATGGAGGGAAAGCGTAGACCAGACCGGGGGGCCAATCGTGGGCTAGAGCGTCCCTGGGTGACTCCCCCTGTGGGGGGATCAGTGTGAAGTACTCGCTGCATTTGGCATTGAGGGGACTGGCAAAGAGATCGCAGCAAGGCTGACCCCACCTTTGAAAATTTGAACCGCCACTTGCTTGTTCAGAGACCACTCGTAAGGCATTAGAATAGCTGTGCTCAGCCTGTCCGCTATCACACTGGACTTTCCCGGAATGTGCGTTGCCACCAGAAACCATTGGGAAGATACTGCCTAATGCCACACTCGCATGGCGTCTCTGCAGAGGGGATAAGACTTGGTTCCCCCTTGCTTGTTCAGGTACCACACTACGGACATGCTGTCTGAGTGAACAGCAATCGTTCCCAGAGGTAGAGAGTCTTGGAGTGCTCGCAACGCTAGAAACACCACTCTCATCTCCAGAACATTGATGTGCAGATGTACCTCGTGATCTTGCCACGTGCCTTGGACCATCCTGCCAAGATAATGCCCACCCACCCCATCTGGGAGGCGTGGTCACCGTGGCCACTGGAGACATAGGAATCAAGCTCCTCCCTTTGTCCAGATTGGCGGAACGTAGCCACCAGCGGAGGTCCTGTTTGCACCGTTCCGTGAGAAGTATCAAGTGGGAAAGAGGAAGTTTCTGAAATGACCATTGGACCGACAGAAGCTATTGTAGTATCCGCATGTGTAACCTGGCCAGAGGCACCAGCAAGATGGTGGCGGCCATGGAGCCCAAAAGCTGGAGAACTAACCTGGCTTGAACTCTTTTGAGGGGCAACAGTGCGTGGATCTGAGACTGCAGCACCCTTATTCTCTCTTGTGGCAGAAAGGCCCGCATTTGAATAGAGTCTAGCTCTGCGCCTATAAAAACAACACGCTGTGAGGGCAGCAAGGCAGACTTTTCCCAGTTTAAAGTAATTCCTAGTTGTTGACACAGTGCAATGGTAGTCTCGCTGGCTTACGAGTAGATGCCTGGTGGGGGCGGTGAGAAGCCAGTCGTCCAGATATGGAAACACCTGGAATCCCTGATGTCTAAGTTGAGCTGTCACCACTGCCAAATACTTGGTAAACACTCTGGGGACTGTGGTGAGACCAAAGGGCAGGGCACGAAACTGGAAGTAGCTGGCTCCTAGCCGGAAGCGTAAGTGACTCCTGGATGCCTTGTCCATTTTGATGTGGTAATAGGCATCCTTGAGATCGATGGAGCACATCCATACTCCTTTTTCCAGTAATGGAAAAATGGACTGAAGCGTGACCATTCAGAACTTGGACTTCAGAACGTAGCGATTCAGTCGACTGAGATCCAGAATGGGTCTCAGGTCCCCTGTTCTTTTCGGCACCAAAAAGAGTCGAGTAAGTTCCTGATCCGATATGGTCTGAGGGGAATGGTTGGATGACTCCTTTTTCTAGCAGCTTTGCAACTTCTAGTGCTGCTTGATCCCATTGACTGGGTGGGACGTCTGGGATTCTTCTGACTGGAGGGGTTGTTGATAAAATGGGGATAGTGTAACCTCTGGTAACTATTCGAAGCACCCAACGATCCTGGGCGATGCTTGTCCAGGCTTCCTGGTGCAACAAAATTCGGCCCCCGACTGGCTCTGGAACAGCAGAGTCGGGCAATGCCTCAGGAATGCTGAAAGGAAGATCAGCGAAAGGAATCGCGGTCTCCCGAGTTGCGGGGGCCTCCTCTGCCTCTAGGACGGCGTCTTCCAGAATAATTCCCCCTCCTCTACCTCTGGAGGGGGAACTCACCTTGAGCTGCGGGAAAGGACCTCTGAGACTTTTTGAACCACATTTTCCCTCCTCTCTGAGCCTTGGGGTAAGGCCTAGAAGGGAGAGAGAAATGAGCCCCTACGGCAGATAGGGTCTTCCCCTCCTGTTCGCATCTGGTGAGGGTGTCTTTCACTTTGGTCCCGAAGAGAGAGGACCCATCAAAGAGGGTGTCAGTGAAAGAAGACTTAAAGGCCTCCGCGAAATGACACAGGTGCATCTAGGCTTGCCTTCTGAGAGCTACACCTGAGCTAGCTGCCCTACTCTCCCCTTCGGCTACATAAGATATGAGCCTCATGGACGAGTTGACAATGGAACCATGGTTAGACAACTGGGCGTTAACAGTCTGCGCTACCGCCTCTGGCATGTTATCCGTCAGTGTATCTCCTAGCTCCTTAAGGAGATCTCTTTGGAGCAGAGTGAAATGACAAAGGTAATTTAGTGACCGCAAGGTAAAGGTCGCCGAAGACAGGGTATGCTTCCCATACCGGTTCCATACTCCTGGACTCCTTGTTAGGAGGATGGACGGAAGAAGAAGCCTCTGCAACTTCCTGCTGAGTGGCTGCCGCCACCACCAAGGCATCTACCGAAACCCCTTTGGTCAGGAACTCTTTCCCCGGGGGAGCAGAAAGGAACTTATTTGGATGTCTGGGCACCGGTTCCATGGAATCAGGGTTCTCCCACACCCTTCGACAAATCAAATCCAGGAGCTCGTCGAAGGGTGGAGACACCCAGGAGGCGGAGGGTTGAGCTCCGAAGGCCTTGAGGAATACCGACTCCTCCTCAGAGGGGGTCTTGGAAGGCCATTCGCCTCTCTGCTTCAAAATCTCCAGGATGTCGGAGAAAGACGTCATCGGAGGACGACTTGGGGGACCCCTCTGACTCCTCGAGGTCAGTATCAGAGGTGAAGGACTTGTCCTGGGAGTCTACGTGCTTCCTCTTGCACAACTTTTTCTGGGGGGGTCCTCAGGCTCCGACTCTGAGGGGCCCTCAGAAAGTAGGGGACCGCTCAAAGGGGTATCCCCAGACCTTCGGGCTCCACCATCCACGGATAGGGGGGCATCAGAGGCTCTAGCTGGGGTGTAGGGGGACGGAGTGACCGATCCAGGTGATGTAACTGAGGATCTAGCCAGTGCGCTCCTCATGGCCTCGAAGGCAGGTCCCCCCAAATCCAAGGACCGACCCATCTCTGAGACCATGACCGGAGTCGAGATTCCCCGAGCCGATGTACAGAGAGGGAGGCTCAGAACCGACAAGAGTCCTGAGGTATCCACCTCGGGTCCGATTGAGGAAACCAGAGTACTGAAACCAGAGGACGGAACAGACATGGTTGGAGCCGACGCCGGATCCGTCTAACACAACAACATCACTCGGCACAGAGCACTCCGGCTCCGACGACACATGGGTGCTCAGAGGAGGAATCATCGGTACCAGGACAGGGACTGGCTCCGGAGCCGACTGGGTCGGAGCCGAAAACAGTTTTGCTAATACCGGCGACTGCAGGAGCCTCTGGACCACCCTATCCACATCCAAATCAGACAGCCTAGAGGATTTGGAAGAAATAGAAGGAGATCAGGATGTCCTACCTGGAGACTCATGTCTGACACTGGGTGATCGGCTCCGAATAGGCTCCAATAATATCGGAGCCGAGGTTGACTCCAGTACAACAGATACCTCCTGCGGCCCCGAGGACAATGGTGCAGAGGAGGTAGTATCCATAACCGAAACCTTCTCCTGCGGCCCCGAGGACAATGGAGCCGAGGAGGAAGTATCCACTTTTGAAACCTTCTCCGACGGCTCTGAAGAGGCAGATGGAGCCGGAGATCTTTTCTTGGCCTTAGAAGGCTTAGACTTGGCACTAGAAGACGAAGAAGAATCTAAGGCCTCCTCAAAGGAGGGCTTAATCAGGCCCTTCAAAATCAGTTTATTTTTTCTTTCCTGCAGTACCCTAGGGCTAAACACATGTCAAAAACTGCAGGACTCTTGCAGGTGAATAGCACCAAGACAATAAACACAGATGGCATGCCACCGCACAACACTCAACCGACAGAGACAACACAAGAGGAAGGCGGGAAAAACCAAAAAACACACTAACGGCCAAGGAAACTCTAATTTAAACGTTTCTTGGAGGGAAACTAACTACCAATAAACACAAAAACCAGCACAATTTTACAAGGGAACAATACTGGAGAGGACTAGGTCCTCTAACTTAAACGGGCCTAGCCCGCGAAACAGAGGGATACCGCAAACACAGTCCTCACAAACTCTCACAAGAACTTGTCAAATATAGAAAACTAGCTATTAAAATAGCTTTTACAAGACAACTGACTGCTAAAATACTTAGAAAAAGTATTTGAAAAAGTTACTTAGCCACAGCCAAGCGAGACCACGTCCTAACTCTACGAGCGGCAAACGAGATCTGGGGCTAGGGCAAGGTGCATCTTGGTGTACCGGGTTAGCCCAGCCAATTAGAGACTTCATGCTAGAGAAATAGTTGGCCAACTCGGAGCCGATTTTCGGCTCCGAACCCCGGGAGTAAAGAATGTAGGCGAGGACCACATAACATCAACTGTTTTCTGTTTTTTGCTTTTTGTTTTTTTGTTACTGTGTAACAATGACATCTCATGAGGGGTGGGGTAGTTAAAATACATTACGTATGCTTATTGCTTATTGGTTTATGTTGAGCACATGATTTGTGCAACTTGGTTTTAAAACAGATGATTTGTAATTTAGCTTTTATCTGAAGAAGTCTGAACATTCATTCAGATGAAAAGTGCTTCATGGAATAAATTTGCTTGGATTTTATTAGAGGATTGGTCATTTGGTTCTTATACTCTTCGCTGTCTGCCATTTATGCTTCGTTACAAAGCAATTCAAACCTTACTAGTCACAGGCAACATACTAGAAACTAAACAATCACTTTTGATAAACAGTTTGGATGACAAAAGGGAGTTAGATGGTATTTTTTTCTGGGAGACTGCGGGTCTTGGGGTTCCCATAGAAATATATTAGATTATTATCTCAATTATATCAGGGCTGAAAATAAACTAGTGTCTCTCTTCCCCAGTTTTTGTTTTCAGAGGTAGCAGGCAAGGGTGTCCCCTTTCTCCTCTGTAATTTGCCTTATATTTGGAACCCTTGGCAATAAATTTGAGACAATCTCTCTTAAATGGTTATAGGTTAATAGAGGGTATCCATAAACTGTTTTTATTTGCTGAAGACCTGCTTGTAGAGTGAAATAACCCAGAAGAAGACTTACTTTTCATGTGTTCATTGGAAACGTTTGAAACTATGGATGGATACAATGTAAATCCTGATAAAACTGAGTGCATTAACTTTTTTCCCCGTCATACAGTTTGCAGATATGTCCCCATTTTTAGAGAATGGTGATAAGATGACCTATTTAGGACTACAGTTACATCTTACCCTGACTGTGTTTCTTGTAGACACATATGATGTTCTCCTAGAGAAGACTAAGGCCTACTGTCACAGACAGAAACTACTCTGTTATGGACATGATTCAAAGTATCTATGCAGTTACTTGGTATATTCTTCCACTAATTCTTTGTGCATCCCAGGGCTTTCTATTGTTGCCCACTTTTGATCAAAAATTAAGTGCTGTACTAGAGATTTCATCTGGGTAGGGGAGAAGCCTAGATTCAATTAGGATCATCTCATTTTCCTCTTAACAGGGACAGATTGGGCCTCCACAATGTTGAACTTTATGTGCCAGCAGATAGACTAAAAGTTTTACAGGAGCTAACAGACCAAAATAAGGAGGCATATGGAAAAGTATGGCAAAGAATATTATGGGGGAATACTTAACTTATATGATAAGTTACTCCATGAAAGAAGAATTGAGTTTAGGAGTTATCCTAAGCTGATAACATTGCTGATTTTATCATTCTTCTCTGGCTTCAACTGTTTTGGATCTAGTTTCTGGTTTAAGGATATGTTGCCTATAGGTTCATCAGCTGGCTGGGGGACTTGAAATGCAGATATTTCCACCAGATTAAAAGACTGTCCTAATCTTTGGCAGTGGAAGTAGCTGTTGGATAATTCCCAAGTGCTACCATGGGAGCACTTCCAGACTTGTTATTCTCTTTCACACTATATGATTGGCTTTTATAGGTAACTTGCCCTAAAACTCACTACCAATAGGATACATAAAGCTGCCCCTGATACCTGGCCTAGGTAGGTTGCGTGATTGCTGAAAGTTAAGAATCCACAAAAAGTCATATCAAGTCCTATTTCCCATGCATACAACAGAACAAACAACAAATACAGTATAAGATTAGTGTGGCATGGAGCAGAGAGTTAAATCATTCAGTTAAGCAGGGAGGTATGCGCACAGATTTTGCTCATCCCTAGATATGTCACTTACTCCTGCAAATTTCAATTTTTTGGTTGGCATTGCCACTTTAAGTATTTTTATTTAGCTGCGAGGTTGAGTAGAACATTTCCTGAAGTGGATTCATTTTGCTGGAGACGTCAGAAAGACGGTTATAGGTGATTGATTACACATGTTTTGACATACCTCTCTCTCTCAGAATTTACGAGAATGTGTCAGCATATTTGTGACCTTATATGGCTTGGACAGTTAATTATAAACTCCATGGTGGTTCTCTTTAACCTGAGTAATCTCATGCTTTTGGGGGCTAAGAAATCTATTACAGCGATGGGAAATGTCCCTCTCTCAAATTTGTAAAAATTTGTACCTGCTTTTGGAGGCACAAGCATCTTTTGAGCTTAACTCAGATAATCCCAACACCAAAAGAAAATGTACAACAAAAGGGTCCCACAGAAGTCATTTGTTGCTGTACAGCATCATGATATTTTGGGGGAAATATAGTTCTCACTCATCAGTTACTTCAGATCTAATTTTATATTGTTGCTCTGATTTTTATCTTTTAATTGGTTATATGATGATGTAAATTTGTTTGTTGTGCATTTTTATGGTTTTGTATTATAGTGATGCTGGTTGTGATTTATTAAAAAATGTTTTTGCAAAAAACGATATGAAACTACAAGGTGCATAAATAAAAGAAAAATGACAGCCAATACTAAAATCAGGAA
Organism: Protopterus annectens; assembly: GCF_019279795.1. NCBI lineage: Eukaryota > Metazoa > Chordata > Ceratodontiformes > Protopteridae > Protopterus > Protopterus annectens. The sequence goes on along the minus strand of NC_056745.1, from coordinate 1,148,818,019 downwards.
ATGCAGACAGTACATATGCTGTCTGCTTAAGAAAATTTGAAGCTATCATTGCACAGCTGAAGCATAATCATATAATTCATAAATAATTTCAGTCGGTTAGCCTGGCAGAAAATTAATCACACCCTTTAATACATTCCCATGACTATACAGAAGGGTAAAGCTTGAATCTGAGATATTACATAAAGGCATAAATATCCTTTATTTCTGAAAATGCAATCCATATGCATAATCATTAAATCCATCACAGGCCTATAAACAGGATAAGAAAATATATTTAACCTTCAAGGCATTTTGCTAGGCTAAACTCTAATGCTGACTCTTGGAAAACATGGTTCCAAACCTCACTCACAGCAGCTACAGTTAGAAAATGAATGGTATTAAGACATGCTAGGCAGTTCCTACAGACAATGGACTGAAATCTGAGATATTACATAAAGGCACAAATATCCTTAATTTCTGAAAATGCAATCCATATGCATAGACATTAAATCAATCACAGGCCTATAAAAGGGATAAGAAAATACATTTAAACTTCAAGGCATTTTACTGGGCTGAACTCTAATGCTGGTTCTTGGAAAGCTTGGTTCCTAATCTCACTTATAGTAGGTAGAGTTAGAAATTGAATCTTTGGTATTAAGACATAATAGTTCCTACAGAAAATGCAGTACTAAAATCATGTAAGAAATTACAGAAGTTCTACTCCACAAGAAATGCATATACACAAAATGTATGTTAAAGACCTTGTGCTGGCAATTTTATTTTGGACTTCTTGTGGACCAGCAAACCAGCACACAGTAAACATCTTCTAAAGGTTTGCTTGCTTGCAAGTACATGCAATTAAATGACTACAACTGAACATACCAATGCTACCTTTAAGGGTTAATAAGAAAGCCTTCTCGTGTAAAACATGTCCAGATGTAGAATTTCACATCTGGGATGGGGGTGGGAGTAGAGGGTGACTACAGATTTACTAAAAGTACAAGTTTGCTTTTCTCCCTTCAGTCCCTGCATTAACTGAAACTTCCAACTCTGGCAGAGTCTGTCACAATGTAAGTTACTTTTCTAGCCCAGTTAATTCATTTTGGCATCCTGTGTGAGTTTCACACTAATAAAGATGTTATGTTCATAATGTAGGTGAATGTACACCACATACTGACCCATCACTCTCTACAGAGCTCCATCAGTTCCCATTTTACACTGCATTCTAACAAAGCCAGTTCTATGCAGAATTCCCATTAATGTACATTGTAAACAATGCTGGAGGAATAAGTGACTATGTAAGCTTTTCTTTCATGGGTTCTTCACTTAACTATTCTGACTTGAATGCAAGGTGTACTGCGTAACTCTAATACCACCAAGTGGAAAGTTAGGATATTAGTTTACCCAGCAAACCAGATATACATCCCCTATACATATGTATACACACACAAAGACGCGCATACTCCAAAAAGAAAAGCACAGTACAGATTCAAGCTCTCTGTGCACTTGTCTGTGATTTTATACACAAACACACGCACATATATTTTTAAGCCATGGCAAAAGATGCTCTCCTTATTGTCTCCATTTTGTCAGTCTCATTTCTGCCTCACTGACTGAAATGTTTTCTCAGTATAAGAAATATTCAGATAGGAATGGCATTTTGTAGGTACTGCATGCAGTACTGTGTAGTTAAGACATTCACTCTAGGCACTGGCTTTATGTGACTACATTTCTGTAGTAGATGTGCCATAAAGCTTCTAATTTACATGCTGATAACAACATATACTGCAGTGAAGCCAGAAGCAGAAGGCTTAGGGTAACAAAAAATTACATAGTTAATGGGACTTAAAAACAGTGCATAACCGAGTCCTCAACTACCAGTGCACCAACCAAAAGCCAAAAACAGAACAGGCTAATATTCAACTATAAACATCAAAAATGCAATAGTAATTTAAGAAAAAACAAAGACTATATCTTTTAATGTCTAGTTTAACTCTCTTTAATACATTATACTCTGATAGTAACCATCCACTGCATTAACATCTTATTATTTTATACCTTAACCTTTAGCACGAGAGTTCAAAAAACCCATTACCTTTCCCACTATCAAAAATGTTTCAATTCTTATCCTAGGCATGTTAAGCAAAAATGAAGTGCATTGCCAAAACAAACATAAGCTACATTCTATGGTAAGGAACACAAAAGTATTAAAGCACAATGTTGTGCCCCAACAATCGTATTGTGAGCACACAAGAAGCCCTATAAATCTGCTTGGCAAAGGGTGGAGGGATAACATCAACCCACACCATCTACAAACTATGACATTTCATTGAATGGCTATTCAGAGAATAGTCATTGGGCGAACACCTATTTAGTGAAGCCACTCTTCATCGAATGGCAAATTTTAACTAGGGCAAACCAGCAGCTGGCCAACTGAGCGACCAAAAAAACAAAATACATAAATAAATTTAAAACCTACCGAGGTGGGGGGGGGCTACACCTTCCACACCCTCTAACTAAATTTACCAACTCCGGGATCGTACTATGGTGGTGAAAAGGGCAACTTCCAGATGGTGGCCAACAGCTGATTTGCCCTGGTTAAAATCTGCCATTCAATGGAGCGCGGTTTCACTAAATAGATGTTTCAACAGACATTTGACGAAATGTCATAGACCCCTACAAACTTCACTGTATTAAAGATGCAAATGCTAGGGTTAAAGAAGATTAGTAGCTGTTCTTACCAAGCAAAAACTGAAGTGTTTGTTTCTTTTCTGAGTACCACCAAAGTGTGCATAATGTATTTCAAAACCTGTTCTACTTTATGCTATGAGTAACGTGTACAGTGACATTGGGGTGGTACACTTCATATACTGCTGACCCTCCTACTTTATTTAAATGCTCAACCATATATGTGGTTTACTACCACAGTCCTAAAGCCCACATGCCCAAAACTCATAATCCTACAGTCATAATAGCAAAAGATAAAAATCGTCCAACAGATGTGAACCCAAGAATGAGTGCTAACATGGTTCCGCCAGGGGTGCAAGTTGTGGAGTTTGATATAGTGGTCTTCAACATTTTGGTCTTTCAATATTATGGTTTCAGGATTATGGATTTCAAGTTTGTGGGCTTCAAGATTGTGATAGTTAACACACACACACAAATATCTATGTACATATAAACATAAATACATATAAATAAAAAATAAATAAATATATATTATATATATATATATATATATATATATATATATATATAGAGAGAGAGAGAGAGAGACACACACACACACACACACACACACATATATATATATATATAAGAAAAAAATATATATATATATAAATATATAGAGAGAGAGAAAGACACACACACACACACAGAGTTGTATTTGTTTTTGTCAACAAGTCAGTTAGCTGACAGTGAAATGCAGTGCAATTTTTGGTGTTAGGCTGACTCTGCCTTTTGTAGCACATACACATGAATAAGAGGGTGTGGGGTGAACCGTCATGTTGGGTGACACAGCTTTCCAGAAAAACGCTGCCTGGTTTTCAGTTTGTCTTCCCCCCTCTTTTTTTTTTTGATAATAATCACAAATGCAAGGCTGTTCTGCTTGCATTTGCAATTGTATGTGGCACAGTAGTGTAAACAGTTGACAATTGCATAGCTATTGCTTTTAGTTGGTCAACTACTGTAGCTTTGTTTATTTATAGAAAAGAATGTACACATACATGCATACTTACATACACCCCCCCCCCCCCACACACACACACATACATGAGCCAGTCCTTAAGGAAGAAATGCACTTAAAATGTTATAAGAGGAGAAGTGTGGTCACAGAAGGTAAGGTAAACACTGCTTATGTTTAATTTTTTATTATTTTCTGCAAAATAACAAAAATAAAATCAGGATTAGTGTTTTCCATTTGTTTTACCACATATTTTAATACTTTACGACACATGATCTTTTACCTTGCCGTTTTGCTTGAATCTGCAGTGACTGTTTTAGCTTTCTGAAGACCCAAGATGAAGAAATGTAAGCTTACAGAAGAGTTATGGTGATAAAATGTGCATCAGTCCACTAATCTCCAGAGCTGAGTAGCTAGGGCTGGCAATCAATGTTGTATTCTCAGTGTCAGCAGTAACATAGCAAGTGAAAGAAAGGTGCAATAATTATGTCTGCAAGTCAGCTATGCTCTGCTGCTGTTAATTCCCCTCCTTAATATCGCTGACCATCCTTCTTTCTTTAGAATTCTATCCTGGTTTTCTAGTTACCTCTAACAGAATCCAGGCAGTAAAATGGCTTAGTGACATCACATCCTTTCTCCCTGTTACAGTTGCAGTCTCACAACATTCTATACTGAGACCTATCATGTTCAGCATCCTTGTTAATGACCTTGATCTAGCCAGTAAGAATTTAACTTTAGTACACTGCACAGACGATTCTGCCATAATCTGTTCTGCAAACAACCATAATTCCCTACAAAAACTGACCCAATGATCCTTCACTTCTACAGAAAACTGGCAGACTACCTCCTAGATATTCCTAAATCCTAGCAAAGTAAAACTAATTCTCCACTCCCAAACAACTAGCAATAAAGAAAGAAGCCTTCACTATTACCTCTTCCAACAATACCAAACTATAATTTGTCACATAAATAAAACCACTAGGAATTTACGCAGACAAAGACCTGAAGTTTGACTTTCACATTCAATGTACAGTGAAAAAAAACACACCAAAAACTAAGCATTATCTATAGGGCAAAACCCTATGACATCACAGGGTGCTAGAAAGATATTGTCACTAGCCTTTACTACCTTCTCTTCTCAGCACCAGTACTGACAAACACTCAACAAAACAGACTTGAGTAGTGTTGCAACAAAGTTGCAAAATTTGCAGTCAGCCTCCTCCATAAATCACATCACTGTTTGGCCCTCAGACACCTCCACTGCCTAATACGCAATCACCGGCAGCTGAAGCAGTGGCCTGAACTACCTCACCAACTCACATAACTCCCAACTCATTATACAGAATTTAATAAACAAACCAAATAACTGCCCATCAACAGTCAACCTTGTACAACCATACAACTTACACAGGAGCTTGTGTTCTCCTGACAAAGACCTTCTACACATACCAAAACCTAATAACTTTGCAGGCTGTTCCCTCTGCTCCCATCAAGTCTCATAAAAAAAACTGTAATCTATCCCCTAACACTTAGACAGAACTGTCCACCAAAGTCATTCAAACTACAGGTAAAATCTCACCTACTCAACTCCTGGCTCTGCAAATATGCTACGACAGATTAGCATATCACTCTTCTTCAATCTCATCACTGCTCAGCTCCCGCCATATCCCCCCACCTACCTCTACTGTACCTCAGTCCCTCCCCCCTTTTGTTATACTCCTTCACCCTCAACTACTCTTGTCTTCAATTTTTCAACTGTAGCACTTTTACCACTATAACTCTTGTAATAAATATTGCTTTCTGTTGAAAACACCAATAATATGGCTAAGTAATTTTTCAAATTTGAAATGCAGTTCAACCTCTTTTGAAAAATGTAGTAAAGACTATTGCCTTTCAGATGTTAGTGTCACTCTGCCTATTACTGTTTGTACTTTGGAGCCTTCCTCTCCAGGCGTTCACTGAAAAGGGATCCTGTGCCCAGATGGATGTTGCTGGTAAACAACAGCAATAAATAAATAATTCAGCTGCCACACTTTCATTGCAGCTAAAGGAGGTGTTTCAAATTTATTTAGCTATCACTTGTTCTCTTCAGGAGGTTGGCTTAAAATTTCAGTTTTGTGTATAGTAAGTACAGCATGCATTCTGAACAATGAAGAGAAGGAAAAATAAATTATATGTTTTTAAAGACATTTCATAAATGGAATTTGTATCCATATTCACAACTATAACCGCAGGTGGATTTAGATGGAGTGCTAAAGGTGCTACAGCTCTACCATCAGTGCTTGCACTGTAAAGTGATCAGCCAACAAATCTTACAGAAGGCTGAATTAGGCTTTTTCCACATTTACAGCTTTATATACATTTTATTTAGACCTGTTGTCAACTTTTGCTCTTGTGGACATTTTTAGACATTAAAAAAGGCAGTATGTAGGTGTGAAATGTTGCCATTAGAAACAGTGTGTCAGTTCAGCTAAACCTGATATTATGTAGAGCTATTCAATAACCAGGTTATAGAGGGGTTCAACATAATGTCAGGCATCGTATGTCACTCATAATGGATGTCTGGAGCAATCTGCTAACAAAGCATATTTATCACCAAATCAGATGAAAGGAATACTTGCAGCAACTTATGAATGATGAAAATCCAAGGAAGATGTACTCCCCTATAGACAAGTCTATGATGAAAGAGGAAAAAGAGCCCACCCTAGAGAAAGTAAGAAAAACACTAAGGAAAATGAAGTCAGGGAAAGCAACAGGCTCAGACTGAGGTCACAAGCAGATATGATCAAGGTGTTCTGTGAGTAAGGAAAGAAGTGGCTACTGAGGGAACTCATAGCAGCAGGTACAGAAGGGCATATCCCAGACGAGATAATACGCACTTTTCTTTCAGTGTACAAGAACACAGGGGACATTCATGAGTGTGGGCAGTAAAGAAGTATCAAACTCTTGTCACAGTGCCTGAAAGTACTGGGCATGGTAACTGATAAAACGAATATGCAGAGTACTAGAAAGTAAGATGGAAGATGAACAGTTCACATTCAGATCAGGATGCGACACAATGGTTGCAGTGAAACAGATGGTGGAAAACAAGTAATCAACTTGGCATCTCTAGACTTGGTGAAAGTATATGACCATGTCCCAAGAAAGCTAACTTTAGCTGTTCTACGATGGTGTGAAGTCCCTGAAACATTGGTAGAATTAGTGTAGGCTATGTACAAGAACCCAGTAACAGAATTATGAAGAGTTTATACACTCAGAAAGGTTCCCAGTGTGAGTGGGGGTTCAGCTTTGAGCAACTGCTGTTCAAACTAGTGATGGACTACGTTAGCAAATAGGTTAGAGGGAGAGAGGACAGATCAATAATGCTGTTATATGCAGATGACGTGGTATTACAAGCAGACTTGGAAAAGGAACTTAAGCAAATAATAGGGGAATAGAATGCAAAACTCAAGGCACATGGGATGAAACTGAGTACAGGCAACAATGGTTGTCATGGCAACAAACGGGGGAAATCAGAATAAGCTGAAAATTGATACAGAAAGGAAAATACTGGAACGGGTTAACAGCTTCATGTATCTAGGAGGGATGATTGAGTATAAAGTGAATTCTGAATGAAGACACTAAAGCTAGAATCAGAGGGGATGCAGCCAACTTGCACAGTGTCAGGGGTAGTGTGTGACAGAAAATTGACATAGAAGTTTAAAAAGTAATGTGTACAAAACAGTGGTGAGACCAGTAAGTACTTCTGTATATTACAGTAACCTGGACAGTGAAGACAGAGTAGCTGAGAGTGATAGAGATGAAGTGCCTGAGATAGGTGGTCAGATGGCATGCTGTTGCACAGTCAAAAGAATAATGACATCAGCGTGGAAACTAAAGTAGCCCCAGTTCTATTGAAATTCCAAGAAAACAGATTATAGTGGTTCAGGCACACGTACAGGGAAACAGAAGACAATTTGGTGAAGAAGATTTGGGAGAGAAAGGTAGAGAGGGGGAAAGGAAAGGAGGACACCCAGCAAAGAGGTGGATGAATCAAGTGAGAGAAAACCTGAGACAGTGAAGCACGACTCTCGAACAGACCTCTAAACTGTCCAGACTTTTGCAGAATGTCTAGATTTTTGCCTCATAACTTAGGTGTGTTTCTCTTAAAATTGTGGTTTCTGACAAATGATTGGCAAATCATTGAGGATTAAGTCAGAAAATAATGGTAGACATTTGAGCTATTGATTTCATACCCTTCAGAAACTTCATGCTAATGCAAAACATGTAATTCTATCAACTTTCCAATTTAGTAAGAGCAATATTTAAAAAGTGTCCCTATTTTGGGCCTTTGCTCCCCCCATTACTTATGTCTTTGTCCAGATTTCTTACTCTAAAAGGCTAAGAGGTATGATCTCGAAAGGTATAGGGCTGACAATGAATCAAAAGAGGTGGTGACAGTTGATGCGACACCCTGACCCCATGCAGAAAATGGGAAAAAGGAGGTGATTATGCTGATGCTGAGCAGGATGATTTAACAGGATGGGGATTATGGGTTTAGAGGTTTCCCAGAAGATCTGATAAGACGTTTTCCCAAAACAGTAAACTTATAATAAAGCAATACTAGTATATGAAAATAACAGATCTTGATACTAGCCTAGAATAAAACAATAAAAGGCACAGTATTCATAGAAGAATGGGAAGAAGAGAAACCACAGTAGCACTGCTCCCCAGGAGGTGAACCAATCAGGAATGTGCATTGCTGAAAAAGCATCATGTTGAGCTCATTCACTGCCACACTCTCATGGCCTTGTGACGCAGGAGTATAATTTGGTGCCTCCCTACTGTTTGTATGTATGGGTGCCACACCCTCTGAGAGATGGTCCTGGAATGCTTGCAATGGGAGGACTACTCTCATCTCCAGATTACCGATATGCAAACTGGCCTCCTGAGTGGGGCACATTCTTTGGATTATTTGCACTATGTAATGTCCCCACCATCACCACTGGGCAGAAGCATGTTAACCATTTTCAAAAGAAAAAGGGGATTAAATTGAAGACCTGTTGACAGATTACTGGGGTACAATCACCACTGTATGCATTTCTTATACATAGATGCCATTTCTGAAAGTTTTACTGATTCGCCGTTTGTGCCATTGTATCTTCAGAATCCACTAAAGCATCCACATGATGTATCTGACATGTAGTACTAGGCAGATTTTTGCAGCCACCAAACTCAGAGCTTTGAGAGCTTGACATGCAGGTGTTGGTAAAGGCCTCAAGAGAAAATGAATATGCTCCTGTGGTTACCTAACGTTTGTTTGTAGTTGGTCATCATCATCATCATCATCATCATCATCATCATCTTTCGGTTTTCCCGTTAGGGGTCGCCACAGCGGATCATCTCTTTCCATTTCTTCCTATCCTCTGCATCTTGCTCTGTCACACCAACCGCCTGCATGTCCTCTCTCACCACATCCATAAACCTTATCTTAGGCCTTCCTCTTTTCCTCTTACCTGGCAGCTCCATCCTTAGCATCTTTTTCCCAATATACCCATCATCCCTCCTCAGCACATGTCCAAACCAACGCAATCTCGTCTCTCTTGCTTTGTCTCCAAACTGTCCAACATGAGCTGACCCTCTAATATACTGATTCCTAATCCTAGCCATCCTAGTCACACCGAGTGCAAATCTTAACATCTTTAAGTCTGCCACATCCAGCTCTGACTCCTGCCTTTTTGTCAATGCCACCGTCTCCAATCCATATAACATAGCTGGTCTCACTACCCTCTTGTAGACCTTCCCTTTCACTCTTACTGGTACTAGTCTGTCACAAATCACTCCTGACACTCTTCTCCACCCATTCCACCCTGCCTGTACTCTCTTCTTCACCTCTCTCCCACATTCACCATTACTCTGAACTGTTGATCCCAAGTACTTAAACTCGTCCACCTTTACCAGCTCTACTCCCTGCATCCTCACCATTCCTCTACCCTCCCTCTCATTTACACACATATATTCTGTCTTAGCCCTGCTGACCTTCATTCCTCTGCTCTCTAGAGCATATCTCCACCTCTCCAGAGTCTCCTCAACTGAATTCCTACTCTCACTACAGATCACAATGTCATCTGCAAACATCATAGTCCACGAGGCCTCCTGTCTGATCTCATCTGTCAACCTGTGCATCACCACTGCAAATAAGAAAGGACTCAGAGCTGATCCTTGATGTAATCCCACCTCCACCTTAAACAGATCTGTCACTCCCACTCCAGTCCTTACCACTGTCACACTACCCTCGTACATATCCTGTACCACTCTTACATACTTCTCTGCCACTCCCGACTTCCTCATACAATACCACAACTCTTCTCTAGGCACCCTGCCATATGCTTTCTCCAAGCCTAGAAAGACACAATGCAACTACTTCTGACCTTCTCTGTATTTCTCCACTAACACTCTCAGAGCAAACATTGCATCTGTAGTGCTCTTTCCTGGCATGAAACCATACTGCTGATCACTAATCATCACCTCCCTTCTTAACCTAGCTTCTACTACTCTTTCCCATAACTTCAAGCTGTGACTGATCAATTTTATCCCTCTGTAGTTACTGCAGCTCTGTACATCACCCGTATTCTTAAAGATAGGTACCAAAACACTTTCTCCACTCCTCAGGCATCCTCTGACTTCCCAAAATTTCATTAAACAATCTAGTTAAAAATTCCACTGCCATTTCTTCTAAGCACCTCCATGCTTCCATTGGTATGTCATCTGGGTCAGCAGCCTTTCCATTCTTCATCCTCTTCATAGCTGTCCTTACTTCCTCCTTGCTAATCTGTTTCACTTCCTGATTCACTATCCCCACATCATCCAACATTCTCTCTCTCTCATTCTCTTCATTCATCAACCTCTCAAAATACACTTTCCATCTACTCAACACACTCTCCTCTCTTGTGAGTACCTTTCCCTCACTATCCTTTATCACCCTTACTTGCTGCACATCTTTCCCAGCTCTGTCCCTCTGTCTAGCCAATCGGTACAGGTCATTTTCTCCCTCTTTAGTGTCCAATCTCTCATACAACTCTCCATATACCTTATCCTTAGCTTTCACCACCTCTCTCTTTGCCATGCGCCTCATCTCCTTATACTCATGTCTACTTTCTTCATCTCTTTGACAATCCCATTTCTTCTTCGCCAGCCTCTTCTTCTGTATACTCTCCTGTACTTACTCATTCCACCACCAGGTCTCCTTGTCCTCCTTCCTCTGTCCAGATGTCACACCAAGCACCTTTCTAGCAGTCTCCTGTAGTTACCCAGCTATTCGGTAAGCCTCCACTGCCTCCCAGTGCCTGTCTCAACTCTTCCCTAAACTCCACTTCACAATCACCCTTTTTAACTTCCACCATTTAATTCTTGGCACTTCTTTCACACTCCTCCTCCTCTTCTTGATCACCAACGTCATCCTACAGACCACCATTCTATGCTGCTTAACTACACTTTCCCCTGCCACCACTTTACAGTCTCCAATCTCCTTCAGACTGGCCCTCCTACATAGGATATAATCCACCTGTGTGCATCTTCCTCCACTCTTGTACGTCACCCTATGCTCCTCCCTCTTCTTAAAATACGTATTCACCACAGCCATGTCCATCCTTTTCGCAAAATCCACAATCATCTGACCTTCTGCATTCCTCTCCTTAACACCATACCTACCCATCACTTCCTCATCCCTTCTGTTCATTTCACCAACATGCCCATTAAAGTCCACTCCAATCACTAGTCTCTCACTTGGGTACACTCACCACAACTTCATCCAACTCGCTCCAAAATTTCTCTTTCTCATCCATCGCACATCCAACTTGTGGAGAATATGCACTAACAACATTCATCATTACACCATCGGTTTCAAGCTTCATAAACATCACTCTGTCAGACACTCTCTTCACGTCTAAAACACTCTTGGCATATTGTTCCTTTAGTATAAACCCTACCCCATTTCTCCTGCCATCTACACCATGATAGAACAATTTGAACCCGTTTCCTAAACACCTGGCCTTACTTCCCTTCCATCTGGTCTCTTGCACGCACAATATATCAACCTTCCTTCTCTCCATCATATCAGCTAGCTCTCTTCCTATACCAGTCATACTGCCAACATTCAAAGTTGCTACCCTCACTGCTACACTCCTAACCTTCCTCCTCTCTTTCTGCCTTCGCCCTCCTCTTCTCCTTCGGCCAACAGTAGCCCAATTTCCGCCAGCACCCTGTTGGCTAACAGTACTGGTGGCGGTCATTGTTAACCCGGGCCTCGACCGATCCGGTATGTAATTATGAAAAGTTCTCCGCATCAGTAATTTTTGGCAGAGGTTTCACGCCGGATGCCCTTCCTGACGCAACCCTCCCCATTTATCCGGGCTTGGGACCGGCACAAAGAAATGCACTGGCTTGTGCATGCAGTTGGTCCAGCTGGCATTCTATGAATACTAGGATCTGACATGGTTGCAAATGTGATTTTTCTAGATACATGGAGATCCCATGTACAAGCAAAGTTGGAAAAGATAGTCGCTACTTTAAAAAAGAAATGTTCTCATTATGAGGATTATAAGCCAGTCATTCAGATGGAAAGATGCAAATTCCTTGAGCAACTATTGTAATACACTGGGTAAACACTCTGCAGATGTGGTGCGTCCAAATGGCAGAGCTTTGAACTGATAATGACCAACTCTGACCTGGAAGCATAGGAACCTTCTTGATTCCTTGGCAGTCCTGATATGAAAGTATGCATCCTGGAGGTCCAGGGAGCTCTTTCCGTCTACTCCATGCAGATATGGGAAGACGGACCGATCGTGGTTTTCTTAGCATATTGATTTACACTGTAAAAATACTATGATGATATTATTATTTTTTTCCTCTGAACTATATTTGTAACTTTTTTAATGTTTAATGCTTTTAATGATTAATGTTTTAATGCTCAATGTTTAATGTATTTCACTTGAAGCTTTTCTCCCTGGGCCTCTGCTGAACATGAACATATATCCAGTTGGACCAGCCCGGACAACAAATGTAAAATAAAATAAATAAATAAAATAAATACTCATTACAGCCGAGTGCTTCTCCTGGTGTTTCTACTGTTAATTCCTAATGATGTCTCCAGGCATCAAATACTGCTTGTTCATAGTTGTATTAATAATTCCAAAACCATGCTACATACAAGGTATCAAAAGATTTCATCTTAAAGCATACTTGATGGTAAACACAACTGTATGGATATCTGACCTCTGTCTAATACAGCTAAAGAGATGCTGAATATTATTTGCATGTGGTTTATTTGTAATGTAATAATTTTCCTATTACTCTAAATATCTCAACATTCAGATAACACAGACAGAACTGCATAGACTCATATGAAAACTCACAGTTGTATGAAGAAAATTCTTCTGGCAGTATATGTCTTGCCTGAATAGTTACTGACATATCATAAGCTGTTTATACAAGATTGCAAAATTAATATTCAATGCCTTTATTTTGGAATATAAAATCCAGTTTAAAGCTTCAAATTGAATGTATGCCACCAATATAAAGATTAATTTATCCTGAAGAGTTGGCATTCACATTTTTCTAGCAACACTTATGGTTCCAGAGATATGAATATCTGTTTAAACTATAAGGTGTCAACTTCAGTTTTTTAAAAGGCTGAAGCTACACCCATTGGGAGTTAAAGGTATACACTCAAAAAAGAGCTGTACTGGAGGGAATAAGTTAACTTACTGAGGTCCAGAATAGGTCTGGGATCCTTTGTTTTCTTGGGAAACAAAAACAATCATGAATAAACCTCAGACCTTACCTGATCTGGTCGGACCTCTTGGATGGTTGTTTTTAGTAGGTTTGAGACTTCCTCTTTGGCCTTCCTCAGTTGATCGGTTGGAACACTGGGTGGAGAAGAGGAGGATGGCCCTGATGGTTGGGAAAATGGAATGCAATTTTCATTAGATGACATCTCCTTCACCCATTTGTCTTATATGATGGCCATCCACACAGTCTGGTGCACTGAGAGGAGACCCTTGATTGTCTCCAGAGTGGGGCGGTCCAAAGTCCTATGGGTTCTGTTAATGCCTTCCATGGAAGGAACCATGTAATTCTAGGTTTTATGAAACACCTCTGCCTCTAGGACTGTGTCCATTAAAGGGTTCTCTTCCTCCATGGGAGTTATTTTTCTGAAACTGGTCAAAGAAGCATTTGTTGGATGACTTACACCACATGTTTCTTGGGCTCCTTAAAAAGAGGACCTCTGAGGGTTTCTAAACTTGATTTCCACTACAGACAGGGTCGTCCTCTCTTGCACACTTCTTTCCAGCTTCTCTTTCACAGTGGGTCCAAAAAGTGATGACTAATCAAAAATGGGGTGGTCATAAAGGATGTCTTAAAGCTCTCTGCAAAGTCATGTAGACAAAGCCAAGCACAGCATCTCATGGTGATGCCTGTTCCAGCTGCTTTGGACACCCCATCTGCCGCATTATGTAAAAGCCACATGGCAGGTTGGCAATGTTAAGCATATTTGAGACCTGTGCCTCTATATGTCTTTGAGAATCAGGTACAACTGGACATCTCAGCACATCCAGAGACTGTTCAGCTAAATTGTGCTAGAACTGAATTATCTATGCCAGTTAATTTAACACTCTTATTGCAAAGGCACCGGGCACATACGTTTTCTACCATAGTCCTAGAATCTTGAGCTGATGGATTAACTGCAGGGCTCGTTTTGGAGGGCTCTCATTTAGTCATGCCACCACCAGTATTGAGTCATCAAGGGTCCCTTTCCTCAAAATTGCCTGTCTTTTTGGGATGAAGAATTTTGGATAGCTTCCTAGGAATGAGCTCAGGCACAGCATGGTCTATCTAAGCTTTAATTCTAGATCAGTTATGAATGTCCAGGAAGTAGAAGGATCTGACCAAAAACCTTCCATCAGTATCTCTTCATTTGGGGAGGTGGGTCAACTGACCAAGTATCCCTCTGAATTAATTCCAGGATTTACCCACACTTGGGGTCATCTGGACAGGACTGTGGAGATCCCCTTCATCAAGATCTGAATCTTGTCTTAAAGATTCTTTTGGGAGTCCAAATGTCTCCTTTTACACTACTGCTTTTTCTTTGGCACCCTGAGTTGGGAATCTTTTGAGGGAGAGGAGAAATGGTCCAAGTCTAAAGGATGTCTCTGTCTGAAACTTTTTAATATGCTCTGATGATGGAACTCATGATCAGTGGTGAAAGCAGCAGATTGACACTTCACTGATAACATACTACTAATGTATGCTCTTCTACCTCCAGCACTTACTATTTATTTTCCTCTTTTGTGTCCTTCCACAACATTCTCATCTTCCTAATAATAATCAACTTTCTCTCCATGTGCTTAATTTTCCCTCCTGCTCATTACTCCTCCTCACCTCATTCTATTCATCAGTCTATTTTGGCAGCAGAATACTTTCTCATCTCCGTGTATTATAGTCAATATTTTGAGTAACTATATATTACTTTACTTGACATAGGCTATCGACTTCTGCAAAGTACCTTGCTACTTGCAATAAATATTGTATTCTTGATGACAATTCATCCTAGTTATATTCTGTAAATGAATTTCAATCTGTTTGTGGTTTGTCTGCTGTGGGGATTTTCTCTCCTTGTATGCAATTACTTATCAGCTACTGTAAATGTTTTTATGTGCGTTTTTATGGAGCCTTTCTCTCCATCTCTCCAAACTTCTGCTGAAAATGGGGCATTGGTTCAGTCAGACTTTCCTGATTATCAAAGGACAAATAAAGTAAATTAATAGAAATAGCCACTTGTCATGCCATGACAATTAGGTCAGTCTTTCCAGTACCTTGAATGCCAGTGCAACACCTGTGGAAGTTGACACCACAGACACAAAGGCTGACACTTAGGACAGTCCAGCACTGAAAGACATTGACCCAGAGGCCACTCTCAGACCTGATGCTGGTTTTGGCATTGAGAGGTCAAAGTGTCAAGAGACTAAGACTAGTACTGATGATACCAGTGCTGACTCTGACACTAACTCCCATGGACTTAGTTTCTCTAGATGCCAACACGGATGACATCAAGAGAGATGAGACCTATATAGACTGAACTGAAGGGGCCAAGTCTCTTAGTCCCAATGCAGACTACTCTGGGAGCACAGTTGGCTCTCAGTCTCCCAGTGTCAAGACACAGCCCAGTGAAGGAGCATGGGAGGTAGAGGGTTAGGGCATAGACTTGTCCACCATAAAAACAGGGGGATGGCATGACACCTAAATTAATCTGTGCTTTAATGAATGCCTTCATCATGTGCTCCAGATCATGTTGTGAGGAAGGATTCCTGACAGATCTCACCAATTTGTAAGATAAGGCAGAAGGGAATCTTGATGCTGGTCTCAAATCTGAATACTTGGACAGTTCCTTCTCCAAAGGAAAGCTGCCCACTCTTTTCCTTGAAAAAAGGACCAGAATGATAGCAACTTCCCAGGAGGAATAAGAATCTTTAAGAGGCAGTGAAGTAGCAGTTGCAAAGGATGGACTTTGAAGAAGTTCTGGTAAAGGGTATGTCAGCACTGAGATTTCTGGAGTCAAAGTAAAGTGTGATTTCAATATGGGGAACTTCAGAGACAAAATACTTTTTGACAGAGTTTCAGCCCTCTCTTCCACATCTTTTTCTCTTTATAATTTTTTTATGAACTGACTTGAAGATGGCTTTTTAATATCAGCTTGTTCCGGTATTCATCCAGTATTCTGTGCCCAAAGGACGTGTAAATATTGCACTGCATTCAGCTCCAGACATACCACATATAACTCCTTGGTGTCCTGGAGCAGTATCTTGGGACCGTGGCTACATTTCTTGAATCATGTAGCCTTTTCCATTATGAGAAGCAAAGGATTCCAGTGGCACCATAAAACAACAATGAAGTTATCTAGAATATCAAAGTATTAACAGGAAAAGATATTTGACAAAAGTACTAACCCACTCCGATGCCACATAACTAGTGGAAATTAAGAAAACCACTCAAAAAGGCAGATTAAAGGTAAAACTATACTGTAAGAAGAATAACTCAACAAATACTTGTACGCTATTAAGACCAAAAATGAATTATAGAAATTCAGAATTTTACCTCGGCAAAATAGTTGTAAATGGCCTAAAGTCTATGTTAGGAAGGGTGGAAGAACCACAAAAAGCAGCTAAAGCTTTGATGGGTAAGAAAACATATGCTACAACTAGATAACTACCTATAATTCTGCATAATTTTTAATGATAAAATAGAAAATCATATCACTTATCTATGAGCTGCAACTGATCACTGTCAATATTAAGTCTGCAAATCTGATCTGAGAAGAGAGGGGTGGTGGTGCATAGTGGGAAACAGGAAGGAGCTTGAGCTGTTTGCCATGTTGGTGCCCAGGGTTGGAAAAGTCCCATCCACTGAAGTGGATGGACTGCATAGTCTAAGAAGCTTGCGATTTATCAGTTATGTGGAGCTTGACTGGCATAATCCAATGATTATGTTTCTTACTGCCTCTAAAAGCATCTAGTGAAAGTGGCTCTGTAGTAACTTTCATAATCTAGGTAGACAGTGTATTTTAACGTGTTCCATTTTTCCCTACAATTTATAGTTAGCTTTAATAGCAAGTTACCCAACCTGATAAAAGTACTTACAGCTTAAACCTCATTACATTCAATATGTCATCATGTAATTGGAAGTAATACAAACCACATAGCAGAACCAGATATATCTGACAAGCATGCAGAGCCAGTGATGAATCAGCGAGTGTAAATCTTTTTAAACTGTTCAAGGGAAATTGCAGGATTCAAGGAAGTCTACGTGCTTGCACAATGCTAATATTTAGTTGTCTCGTCTGTGGGGCAGCTCACATCTAAGACAATGCATTACATATTGTCTTTGAATCCTTATACCCTTTGCATGGCCTCCAATTAGTGGTGTGCTATGTGCCATTTGTCTATGAATCCAAGCCAAAGTATTTTTGCAAATTATCTTGTTATTGTTTGCAGAGATATGTGGCTTTGCTGATTCATTCTTTTGTACTTTTCACTGCAGTGATGCAGATGTAATGGCAATTAATATTTAATTTGGCATTTCTTGGACTCTGGCCATTTCACTCATTTTAAGTTCTATTTATAAAGGGTTACAAGGTGCAATAACCAGGAAGAAACTGTGAAATATATAATATCTGCATTTGAGTTACTTTATTTTTTTCCCTTTCGCTGCAGTGTGCTTATTGATTGCTATATGAAATGTGCATTATTAAGATACAAAAATTAATTTCTATTTTGCTTATTGATATGCACGCTGGGCTTAGTGTTTGCTGGTTTACTGTGGTAAGTGCTGTTACTATCAAATAGTGCAGAATTCAGAAGCCTTGAAATTACACATATGCTTGTCAATACATTATATCTGAATATCAGTCCTGATAGTAATCAAGACACAGCCAATTGCACTTGCAGGTCAGATAGGCACATAAACTGGCAGTGAAAATGAGTTCAGACTGATGGCAGCAGACGTCAGTGTCATCTGATGTAACCTGAAAAATAGTACCCAATGTCTCCTCCCTGACTAGGCAAGTATTCCCCATAATACATTACTGCCATGTACATCCACAAATAGCAGAAATCTTGCAACACAGTCTGAATGCTGCATCAAAACATAAAAAATACAAAAAATGTACAAGCACTGCATAATGTAAGAAACTTACATCAAAAAAAGCATATCTGAATTTCACTCAAAACATGCTATGTTAGATGTGGGATATAGAGCTTTAAATGCTAATAAGCTGGTTACAGTGAATTGTGTATCATGTGGTATGCCTTACTTTTAGAAGAGCATCTCAATATATTATTCAATGAGGCTAACTACATCTACAATGTTTCTGCCTCTTTTTTTCACCATCGAAATATTTCAGGGAATCAAAGTAGATAAACATCCACCAGAACACTACAAACATGTCAGCTTTTCAAGAGTCTCATGTCTGGAAGTGCAAAAACACAACTCTCAATGACAACAGAAAAAAAAAAACTACAAATGCAGTTTCCAGGAAGTTTGCCAATGCAAGGCAATATAGCAGAAACTGGATTTATTGGATCCATAAATTTGATTAAATTTGGATCAGATGAGAAATCTTAAAAGGTGTATTGTTGTATTTGCACATCACTGAGAAAGAAGCCTTAAAACGATTTAACTCTCTTAGTTTTCTTTAAGAGGAGACTGTCAAAGTAGTAGTGCTTAAAAAAGTTTAGGACTTATTTTGAGCCAAAAAAATTACCACTTACTCCCTATATTTTCTTTACAAAAGCACATGGTCTTACAAAAGACTACAAATGCTTGAGTTTCCCAGCTGAAAAACAGAGATAAAGACTGAATTTGAGGAGTTTTAAAATTCCTTAAAGGAGAGTGTAGTTTGTGCTATAAGAAATAATGAAACAAGGGAAGACTTTTAATATGAACAGACCTGGCCTTATCAACGCTGTAGATATGTGAGGAGTGTTATCACCAGTACACAGTTACAATAATTAACTGATTGAAATGTGTTTAAAAAAGTGATTCCAACAAACAAAATGAGTAAAAGTTAAGCTGTGATACTAAATTAGTGGATATGAAAAACAAAGCCTTGTGAAAATACAAGAAGTCCAGAAAGATACTCACAAAATTCTAATGAAAGCTCTACATAGTAGATGTGCCTATAAGGATAAAAAAAGCTCTGTACGGTATTTAATAAACTTTGCAGAACCTGTCCTACAGAAGGACATTTTGCTAAGATATGAAAAATCAAAACCAAGTCTCTATTATGCTAAATATTAAAATAAGCTATTGCTGCTGCTGCTGCTGCTGAGGTGAAAAGACAATGCAGTTAAGCATAAAATGCATAAGATGTTCTCAGTCAAGAATGAACATCAAACTGTTACTAAGAAGTGTTGAGAAATAATGGACAGAATGTTGAATTTAAACTAGACACAGGTGATGAATGCAAATTTTTTTCTGAGAATACCTTTAAAACTTTGGAAGTAAAAGTATACTTTTAACACGTGCTGGCCACTGGGTGAGATTAGCTCAGAAACTGCAGACATCTGGAGTAAAATTACTTTTCAAAACAATACACAAAGTGAATTCACCTAATATTTTCAGCTGTTTGGCTTATGAGAAGCTAAGAGTAGAAAAAATAATTTATGTTGTCAATGAAAGACTACTGACAGCAACATAATCATGTGATCATTTGATCTCATCATAAAAGACAAGTGCACTTAAATAACTGCATTTGATGTACTGCTCAATATTAACCACATATTTAAAAGTTATTCAGTATATCACCATGCTGTCTCTCTTGGTATATGGTCATGAAGTCTTCCACCATCCAAATCATACGGACTGCTATCAAACAAATTATTACACCAAGAAAAGTATCAGATGTCTCTCAAGCAACCGCCTGTAGTTCTCCAAAGCAACCAATCCAGTTATCAGCGCAACAAGGTAGAGATGCAAGATGAAGCTTATATTTCATACTACAGAAGGCAAACAGTGAGAAAGATAACTGAAGAAAAACTACCAGCCCAACCAACATACTCTGCTACAAGAGGTGGTAATTCTGAGGTATCAATCATTCCTTGCTTTTGAAGTCATGAGGAATCATTGCCTTCTGACTACAAAACGTACAGAGTTGTAAATTGTTACCTATTCAGCTCCTTACTGCATCCTTTATTCATGCTAACAGGCTAATCTTGTACTTATGGTAACATTAATTCTTATCTCCAGTGGAAATTTCATTGAACATTTCTAGGACTTGGCAGCTATAAAGAAATACAGCATTTGCTGTCGGATAACAATTAATTATCCCACCTTATCTGCACATTGCTCTGTTTAATAAATAAGATGCAATTCCTTGTTCACCACTGCCCCCTTTCTTACTATAATCCACTAGTACTGTTTAATGTCCGCATTGTGTATGCTTGCATTCCACCACTGTATCTGATTTACAATCTTCTCAGTGTAGCTTATCCCATGTATCTTCACCCTTCTTTATAAACATATACATTCTAACATAATTTCTGTACCATTTTCCTAGTATTACAGATGTGTACACTATTCTTCCTGCATTATCTCTTTGTCTGAACAATGCTGTCCACTTGTTAATTTTACTGAGTACATATATGGTCCTTTCGCCTCACTCCTTTTCTTCTGTGGAATGGGTATTACATTCCTTTAATATCCAATCATACATTGTTTTGTGCAGCACTTTCTATATCAATAAGGAACTGGGACTTAAAAGAGTTATAAACATCCTTCTCTAGTGATTTCCCTAGTACAAGCCTATCCTAAAGCAACATACTATGTACAAACTGCGCATATCAAAAAGCAATTCCAAACATGCAACACTGCTGCCAGTACACTAATGTACACATCAACAATATGACAATCAGAATTAAAACAAGCAAGTGTAAATACTAAATGTAAAAACCAATGGCGTTTGTTCAACACACTAAAACGCCTGTGCTCCGGAATCAAGATGACACTGGTGTGGCAGAATAACAGTCACAGCATCAAAAACAATTTTCCTCTATTGTAGTAATATAAAAAGGCAAAACACTTTTATTCCACAAACTAGGTTTAGCGCTTTCACCTACAAAACGTAGGCTTCTTCAGAACAATCATACATTCAAATCTTAACAGTTAAATATTTAAAATTGGCGCCAAAATTAGTGCCTCTTTAAAGAGATATCACCATTAAAGTTAAAAAGATATCACCATTAAAGTTAAAAACTCATTAAACATAATTCTTAATCAGATTTATAAATATTAAATATGTATATGAAAAAATATGTAAAATGTATATATAAAAACATATATAATAAATAGTAAATAATATCTGTACATCAAAATTCATTTATGTTGTCATATTTATACATATTCTAAAATAGTTTTAGTTGAAATAAAATCATTAAGTCCCGGAGGGGTAGTGGCATCAGTAAAAATCTGCCAATAACTTTCTTTAAATGCCAATTTAATCTTCATGTTACCACCTCTAGGATTATTTTTTATAATTTCTAATATGCCAAACCTAAACTGATGTTCACTACCTTTGTTTATAATGTGTCTTGCCAAAGCATTTTTTTCATCTCTCTTCCTTATACAATAGGCATGTGCATATATTCTTTTCTTAAAATGCTGTTCCGTTTTACCTATATAGTATGACGGACATATAATGCATTTAGCAATGTATACCAAAAATTTTGTATTGCAATTACCCTTTTTAAAATATAAAGTAGTTTTATTGTAGTTATCTAATCTTAATTTATTGTCTTCTAAAATATAATTGCACTGATTGCAAGATCCACATCTACTAGTATGAGACTTTATTGCTAATGCTCCTTGTATACTGCCCCTTTCTAATAAGCTTTTTAAATTCTGACCCATCTTGGATACAAAAGTGGGTTTGGGGCCTAAAATTTCAATCGTCTCCTCCTTAGACATTAAAGTGTACCAATATTTATTTAGTACATGTTTTATTTTATTACTGTATGGCCCATATTCTACTATACAAGCTTTATCATACACCGTATTGATTGTGTTACCTGACACTTCAGCTGATGTCTCTGGTATCTCATTGTATTTGGAGCCTAATAAAGGGACAATACTATTTCCCCATCTACTAATAAGGTCAAGACTAATTTTATTCATCATATCTAAATTGTACCCTCTATCTACAAACATAGATGTAATAAATTCCACTTCCTGCTTCATTACTTCCATAGAAGAGGTCATTCTCAAAGCCCGAATGCATTGGCCCTTGAAAATGTTTCTTTTAGTCTTTGCCGGATGGCAGCTGTTGTAGTCAACATAAGAATTTGTGAATGTTTCTTTACGATGTATTTTAGAATGAAACCCACTGTCTGTTTTCAACACCAAGGTATCTAAATATGGTACTCCCATATTATTGCTGTTTGAGGTAAATTTCAAATAATTACTACTCTGATTCAAATATTCAAAAAATTTTTCAAACGTTTCCTGATTTCCTTACCATATTACATAAATGTCATCAAGGAAACGTGAGTAGTATTTTATCTTACTGTAAAATTGACTCTTAAAAATATACTTCTCTTCCCAGTTTAACATGACCAGGTTTGCATATATGGGGGCACAAGCCGCCCCCATAGCTACACCCTTAGTCTGTCTGAAAATCTCACCCTCATAGTATACAAAATTGTTATCTAATACTATAGACATAAGGTCACTAACCAACTGTATTCTCTCACTAGATAGCTTACTGTGAGTATACATACTGTCAGAGAAAGCCTCCAAACCCTCCTCCTTGGGTATACACGTAAATAGATCTATAACATCAATGGAGGCAAATATCAAGTCTTGATCCATTAAATATGTGGGATAATTCCGCAAAAATTGCCACGGATCCTTTACCATATGTTCAACATTATCATATATATGCTTTAATAAATGGTTTATAGTTACCCCTAAAGGATATGTTTTAGATTTACTTCCCGATATTATCGGTCTAAGAGGTGGATCCATTAGATTTTTGTGTATTTTAGGGATACCTACCATCGTGGCCAAAAAGGGGGAATCTACCCTTAAATAGTTGTATAATTCTTCTGTAATTCTGTCATCCAAAAGAAATTCCTCTATAAATAGGTAAATTCTCCTATATGCTATATTCAACTCATTCTGAGAAATGGTCTCATAATTCCCTGATTCGTGTAAAATGGTATGTATTTTAGTGTTATAAGTCATTTGATCATAAACCACGACCCCACCCCCCTTGTCGGGTTTCATAACTCTAACACTATTGCTAGTGGTTAAATCTTCCAATACACTCAGTTCCTCTTTGGTCAAGTTACTCCTGGGTTTTTTCTTCCTTCTGTTGATATTATACAAGTCATGTGTAACCAACTTCTCATATCTTAACACTTCCTGATTCATTGCAGGCATAAAACTACTTTTTTTCTTCAACTTATTAATAGGCCTATCTTTGTCACGTACCTTATCCTTAAACATGATTGCTAAATTTAACTTTCTAGTATATTTTTTAAGTTCACAGATACTATCTATTATTCTAAAACCGGAAACTGGGATATATTTCATTCCTTTCGATAGCAGGCTAAAATGTGCCTTGCTTAATGTTATATTAGTATAATTAAATATCTGAAAATTTAGATGTTTATTAACAATACCCTCATGGGAGGTAACAATAGTGTCATCCTTACAAAAAGGAGAATGTTGTTCTATTACATGAACCTGTTGTAACTGGGTCTGTACTCTTTTTTCCTCCATGTATTGCTTTTTGACCATTTGTTGTCCTGTCTGGTCCTTACCTGTTGAAAATTTTCATTTTCTACCCACTTTCTATCATAATGTGCCTGTCTGTCAGTAGTGTTGCATGCAGACTTATTCCAAGTGTATGCCCTCCCTAACTTGTACTGTTCAGCATCTCTAATCAATTTCTTACTTTTTCTTTCAAATGCTTGGTGTGTTCTATTCTCCGCTAATTCAAATTGTCTATTATATAGCTTTTCCCAATTCATAAACAATAAATCAGATACAATGTTTTCATTCATTTGGTCTACTTCATTCAACATACTACATAGTTTAGTGTCATTAAATTTGATCAGTTTTTTCATAAATTCAATACCAAAGCTGTCAAAAAGCTTGTTAAGTTCATTTTCACATTCTTTAGTAATTTCAACACCCATGGGTACTTTAGAAAATCTCAGCCCCATTGGCACAATACCAGCTTCAATACAATGTGATAAATAGGCATTGTCTAACTTAATAGAATTAATAATATTCAATTTTTTGCCAAACTCATATATTAAATCCTTTAATGTTCCATTCCATCTATAATTGTTATTATTATTATTTCCTGTATTCTTATTAAAGCCATCAAAAATACAGTCACTTTCAATAAAGTCCTTAAACAGACACCTATTCGGTTCACCAGCAGTTTTACTAGGAAATTTAGTAGAATTGTTATTATTCACAGTACCTTTATATTTATTGGTGTTCTCAGCTGCATTAGCATATGTGCGCATATGCTGACTAAATTTGGGAGAGTGTTCTGAAGAAGCCTACGTTTTGTAGGTGAAAGCGCTAAACCTAGTTTGTGGAATAAAAGTTTTTTGCCTTTTTATATTACTACAATAGAGGAAAATTGTTTTTGATGCTGTGACTGTTATTCTGCCACACCAGTGTCATCTTGATTCCAGAGCACAGGCATTTTAGTGTGTTGAACAAACGCCATTGGTTTTTACAATCAGAATTAACAGTGATATAGCTCACACAAATGGCAGTAGGACTGTCAATCTTTTAGCAAGTATTAGATGTTGGAAATTTTGTTTTTTGTGTGAAATCCTGAATGTAATACTAACTTAAACTAATGACTCTAGACAGAAAGCTGCATAAAACTGTCCTTTCAGCAAAACAACAGCTGTATGAAGTGTTACCTTTCAAGCAATTCCCTCAATACAGGTCTGTCAATAAAACAAAAAAGCACACAAAAACTGGACAAGTGCACAAAGGACTGCTTGGTATACAACACTCTGGTGACCACAGAAATCTTCAGGTCACTGCTCCACTTTAAGGATGCCTCACCGAAGAACACTACAGCTTCCAACTCTTGAATTGCTGTGGCTCACCATAATGTGCCTTCAGCACAGGAATTAGTAATGACCTCTGTAGACACAGCTCTGTTTTATTTGCTGCTCAGCAAAACTCTGATTTATTACACCAACACAGTGCAACATCCTAAACATGCAAAGTATTCATTAGACAGGACCTGTGAATACATTTGCAAGCCAGTAGACTATACTTAACCGACAGTCAAAAACGTAGGTCCATACTGAACATGCCACCCAAAGGTCAACTGAAACATGCAAGCAAGAATTAGACTGTAGACAGAAAACTGAGGTTTATTTCTGGAGAGACATCAAAAAGTCAGAAATGAATTTACTCAGCATTCCAATACATGCTACTTCACAGAGATGGATTACAGGATTTAAAGTAGGCATCCAGATTACAGGTGAAACAGAATTCTCTATCAAAACGGTACAATGTCCCATAACACAGAGAAGTTTATCTTGGGCTGTATGCGTTTGTGATCACTTGCATGCAGGTGTGCTGAGGGGAAACGGACAATGGACACCACTGATCCAGACAGTAGCAGTACAGAATGAGTCACCGTCAAGTTCTTATGCCTCACAGCATGCATATGAAACACTATACACATATTTGATGTCTAAAGTAGGGTGCTTGCCTCAAAATACTGAAACATTCACTGAAACAGAGTGACCTTGCCAAAACACAGATGCACACCTAAAATGATAAAACATTGAATAGGTGTCAGACATAGACAGTAGAAAGGAGATATGGTTAAACAGTAGGAAATGTACAAACATTACCTTTCAGCCACTTAAGGATACTTAGGAACACAGTGGTTACTGAAAATGTGCAATAAAAAATAAACCAGACATTGGAAATGTAAAGCATTACAATGCCAAACAAGTTTTATGGCAAGCAATGTGTGTAATAAAAATGACACATTGACTTATGATAGCATGATTGTCTGTAATAAGAGAAAACGGGGTGTAAATTGGCAAATTCTACTTCATTTTAGTCCAAAGGATATTACCCACACCAACAGCAGCTTGCTAAGGGTCATGCAACATGAGTCACAACTGATTAGACTACAGATGTAAGGTAGCACTTAAATCCCATACTAATGAACAACTCCCCATGCAGATTGTCACCGGTGGGGATCACAGTCTGTTACACATGTTTAGATGATTCGAAAATGCATCTTGCATCCAAAAGAATGATGCAATTAGAAACTTTTTTCTTCAATGGTGTTCAACACATTATGACACAATAAAGCATTGTGCCTACTTTAAAGTAAATCTGAGCATACATTTTCTTCTTTAATAGAAGTGTCAGTGGGAGAAGTTGTCTTTCATTTTATGGTTTAAACAAGAATGCTTTCTTACACTGCATATTATCTACAATCACTTCCCTGTGCTTTCCACACACAGCTACAGAAAAAAAGTGTAAGCTAGCCAGCTCACAGGCACTATTAGTACCATGTAAAACCTAACTGCCAGGTTCCAAGAGACCCATTTTTATTCTCTCTCATTTTGTTTCTGAAATGCATTCCTTGCTTTCTCTTAATAAATTCCTTTCTGTGCATTCCCATAATCATAGCTAATTGCTTACTTCTGCTCTGTTAGAACTAAACACAAACTTAGTTTTCAGCCAGTCACCCCAATCTCCTTATCTCCATGTTCTTCAGTCACCACTCCCTGCATACCTCTAGCCATACCTCTTAACCTCACAGCATAAGAAATAACGATAAAGCCTAAAATGAGGGAACAAATGCCTAAAAGTAGCTCATTACATCCGGGGGACGCTTCCTGATCTTCCTGCAGTTACAGCCTACTGATGTCTCTTGTCATCAAATATTGCTTGTTCATATTTGCATTAATAATTCAAAAATCATGCTGTATGCAATGTATTAAAAGATTTCATCTTAAAGCTCACAGAATGACAAACACAACTGCATTAATATTTAACCTCGGTCTAGGGCAGGTAACAGGATATTAATTGTTTTTCCTATAATATTTATTTATATTGTCAATGTCATACATTTCTAAATATTTTGGCAACCAAGTAGCAACAACAGAACTGCTTATGATAGCTCTCAGTTGGATGAACAAAATGGCTGCTGACAGTATGTGTGTGTGTAACCAGTGATTGCAGAGAAATTTAAGTTGTTTACAAAATATTACAAACAACAAACTTAACAGTTACTGTATTTTAACTTATAAAACCCAGTTTAAGACCTAGAACCTAAAGAAATATACTACTATAAAAACAGTTTGTGCTGCAAAGTTTAACATTTACACTTCTTTGGTAACTCCTACAGCTCCAGAGATATGAGCATTTGTTTGAAATGTAAGGACATGATTTGGTTCTATCAAAAACATTAGGCTCCACCTATTGGAATTTATAGTGCAAACTTCCAGAGCTTCAGTGGAGGGAATGAGATACGAAAGACTTAGAAAATTGCTAGAATAACAGGATTTGCGTTAGTCTGCATTTTCGGAAGGATATCTAGTCTGAAACTCAAATGCATGTAATTTTTTTAGTGACTTCAATCCTCTGCGATTTGCCAGAAAAAAACACAAATTTTATGAGGAGCAGACCAAAAATATGAGGCAAAAATCTGGACAGTTGAGAGGTATGCCGCTAAGTCTTACTGACAAGCTCTACCCACAGCTGGCCAGGCTGCTTCTTTCTAACTTCCTAAGATCTGCCTTCCCTAATATGTCTTCTCTGTTCCTTAACATAGTCTCACACTTCTTAAAATCTCTTTTTTCTATTTTCTTCTCCTTGATTTGCCAAGCACCTCAGCCTATAACCTTAACTCTCACTTGAATGCTGGTTCTCTTTGCCTACTTTTCTTTCCTAAGTACGCTAACACCCACCTGTCTCGCCCTCTCTGCTGCTGCATTTCTAGAACTTCCAACTCTCCATCTTTTGGTCTTTGTGCCCATCCCTTTCTTTTCTTGATTTTTTCTTTCATTTGACTCAGCTGGCTTTTCCTTCCTGTGTGGTTTACATGATATTTTATCTATACACCATGATAATTTCCACCAATTTGCTACTTCTTTCCATCAACGATGTACTATGCTGCCGATTCATCATATTTTTCAAACACTTTCATAGTTTAAATATGTTTGTATTTACTCTTCCAGTTAAAAGATTTAGAAAAATGTAATATAACCATCACAAATTTCCTTAAGAAACTTTTGAAAATACAACCTCTTATTTTAGCCTTGAACATATGCAGTCTTATCCCTCCCAACACACACACAACAATATAAAAAGTTTATTTGTTTTTAGACTATTGCTAGCTGCAAATCCTGGAACAGATATATGGTATAGTATTAATTAGGAATTAAGTCTGATAATCAGGATTGTGAAACAGTTAAGACCTCCAAAAATGTATTTTATATATATATATAAATATATATATAAATATATATAAATATATATTATACATACACACACACACACACATACACACACACATTTGATAACTAGGTAGTGTCTGACTGGGCCAGAAGCCCATTTTCAGAAGAGACCTGGGGAGAAAAGCTCCAAGGAAGATTACATAATTATACATTTGTACATATGACAATTACAATAGGAGTTCAAACACAAGTTCCTTGACATTGTATCTAAAAACATACAACAACAGTAGTACAATAAGCTTATACTAGTCATATAGACAAAAAATATATATATATTTGTTTATTTATTTATTCAGGATAAAAATGCCACAAACTTAAGCTAGAAGGCTCAAATGCCAAGAAATATTGACAACGGGTGGTGGAGAGAAGAAAGTTAGACAGTAAGGGGTTAAATTAGTTAGCCTGGTGGAGAACATGAGCAAATTCCAGCCCAGATAATTTCAGAAACAGCAAATGACACATTATCACTGCTTAAGTGTTGCCCAGCCAAGTTTTAAGAAAGATAAAACAATACAACTGCTACTTTTCTGCAACAAGCAAACAGTTTTATCAAAGGAAAGCCCACTCTTCTACACAGGTGTACGCATCCCAAATGTATCAAACAAGTTTTGTGTCTGAGATTATTTGCAGGGGTTGTGTGTAAGATACGGCATCAGTGACACACCAGGGGTGAATTTCTGATTTCCCATTCATTGTTTCAGTATGATTGAATAGTCAAGGAAGAACTCTGCTTTGGCTCCCTACTGATATATCAGTACTAGAAATGCAGAGTGCCAACAAGCTGACAAAAGACAGAAAACACAAGAAAAAAGCAAATCTCGAAGACTGCTTTTCCCCTTTAAACACCCCCCGAACATATCTATATTTATATATACATACATATATATATATATATATATATATATATATATATACATACATATACACACATACATATTTATATATCTATATTTATGCATTTAAATAATTTAAATACATATAAGGGTCTATGTCAGATACACGAAAACGTTATCTGTCGAACACTCATTTGAGCGAATAATCATAACTTTGAAATTTGTATTCCCCAACACCCCCTGCTAAATATATATTCCTACTCCGAGGTCACACTACAGTGAGGAAAGGGCAAATATCCCACTCTTCACTGTAGTGCAATCCCAAAATACCATTTCTGATATTATGATTATTAGCTCATATGACAGTTCAACAGCTTGCGTTTTCGTGCATGTAAAGTAGACCCATATACATATATCCAAACTATGTGGAGGGCTACGCCCCCCCACACACACCCCAATGTGGGGGTCGGTGCCCCTCACTCCCCCTTACTATATATATATACATATATATATATATATATATACATATACATATACATATATATATATATATATATATATATATATATTAATTCCAGGGTCACACTAAAGTGGGGGAAAAGGCCATATATGACTTTCATTGAATATACACACACACACAACACATATATATATACATATATATATATACATATATATTCCTACATGCACACCAATTCTGAGATTGCCATACCGTGGAGAAAAGAGAATATTCAGGAAATGTCTATCTCGGACTTCATATATATAACTCTGTTTTTCAACCATTCAGTCTCCATGTTTCAGGACTCGCTCTAACAGTTCCTGACATTTCAAATGATTACTCTCTGCTTCACATGGCTGTTCTTCAGAAGGGGTAGTCTCTGAGACCCATAGCTGTTCCCCCAACATGTCCTATTTATGTTGCAAGAAGGGTTTAAGTCTATGAATTGCGTAGCTCTGATGCTATTTCTTTTGTGGATATGCATGAGGTTCACCACAGCAGGATCCTGGGATGGCTTGTATGCCAGACATAGATCACTCCTCCACACTCTGTAAGGCATTCAGAAGATCTGCATAGGACATGTTGTTAGCACGCTGTATTCTTTTTCTGAGGAATCTCTGTGGACATTCCAGTTGTTGCATGTGCCTGGTTAGGTACACACTGAATGGGCACTGTACTAAATGATGCATCAGATGAAGGCTGAGTAGAGTGGAACAATGACTTCCTTGGACCTAGATGCCATATCCACACTCAATTATTCCCAAAGCCACCTGTATTCAATATGCAGATGACTCCACCCTGATCTGCTCTGATGAATCTCTCGCCAAACTCCAAGCCACAACCCAAAACTGCTTCTCTACTGTCGAAAAATGGTTCTCGGAACTTAAACTCTTACTTAACCCTGCCAAAACCAAATTACTTCTCTTTTTCCCCACCTCAGTGACTGCTCAAACTATAGAACCCCTCAACACCAACAATCCTTCTTTCCATGTGTCCTCCAACAATGGGACCATTATCTACCCCGTATCCAATACCAAACTACTAGGGGTGACCATAGACCATAAACTTAAATTTGATATGCATGTAAACTTAACTATTAAATCGGTTAACAGAAAACTTGGGTCGATGTATAGAATAAAGGCCTTCTTAACTCCGCACACCAAACTGACTATTGCCCGAACCCACCTACTCTCCACTCTCCTTTATGCCTCCCCTATATTCTCCTTCCTAAACAAGAAAGAACTTAATAAACTAACAACTACCTATAATCACATAGCCAGATTCATAACAGGAACGCCCTATCGCACTCATCACTGCCTAAATTTAAGGTCTCTCGAATGGCTGGAACTGCCCAATTTACTCAAATTCAACCAGCTAACTGAGGCTTTTAAAATTATTAACCATCCAGGTAAAACTCCCTCACTGAACAAAATACTTACCCCGCTCCAACCTTAATTCCCTCAGGTCTTCCAAAAGTCTACAAGTAAGGACCATTAAATCTAACAATGCTGGTGGTGATGCACTATATGCCAATTCCATTGGCAAATCCTGGAACGCCCTACCAAACAACCTAAGACTTATGCCCTCTCAGCACCAATTTAAATTACATCTTAGAGCATACTTGAAATCCAAATGGTTATGCCCTTGCTCCAGTCCAGACTAATAAGCTATTGTCCTAGTCGTACCTAGGCTTCTCTCAGCCTCCGCCTAACCCAAAAACCAAAGAACACTCTATTTTAGCCCTCCTTGTCTGGCTGTTCAAATCTGTACCTCGTGAAATCATTTAATAATTCTTGTTTTCTCTTATTTGGTCTGTAAGCATCAGTGTATTTAATTGTACTCATTTGTTATAGGTTTATAATTGTATATGTATTAACCAGTATATTATCTTGTGTAACAACATCAATGTTTTTGTTAATCTAACTATGACCTTGGAGCTTTTCTCCCCGGGCCTCCACTGAAAATGGACATATATCCAGTTGGACTAGCCCGGTCAACAAATGTAAAATAAAATAAAATAAAATAAATACCCTAAGTTTAGCACCATAGAATGATTTCCTTATTACCTTAGACACATGTTGGTCATAAGCCAGGTTACTGTCTACATATGTGCCAAATTCCCTAACTACTGGGTCTACTCTACGGAGACTGTTATTAGTAAGGTAGTTTCCTGGGGTAGCCAACTTCCCAAAGGGTACTATTATGCATTTCTTGGCAATGAGTTTTAAACCATGTCTATGGCACCCGTTATTTGCCTGTATTAGCCGTTCCTGCAGAATATTAGTGTCTTGGGGGAATTCTATGACTGCTCCCAGTTTGCAATCATCTGCAAACTTGGTCAGGCAGAGGCCCTTGAAATTGGTCTCAACATCTGAGAAGTAGATGTCAAAAATAAGAGGACCTATCATGGAGTCATTAGGCACTCCGATAGCAAACGGCTTCTTTGTGGAGGTGGACTTCCTAATCTTAACTTCTTGGGTCCTATCTAAGAGCCAGCTGAAAATCTCTAGTATAACACAGGTCTTTATGACAAATTTCATGAGTATGTTTACAATGCCCCAGTGGGGTATTGTATCAAATGCCTTGGACAGGTCAAGGTCATGTGAATGTTGACATTCTTGAAAAAGTCTACCAGACTGAGTTGGCATTTTGTTCTCTTGACAAAACGGAACTGGATTGGATCTAGTGTCTGAAGGCTTCCAATGTCATTATTAATCATTTCCATGGTTATTCTTTCCAGTGTTTTGCATAAGAAGCTAGAAAGATTAATGGGTCTGTAGTTTTCAGGGTCCACTGAAGGCCTGTCCTTATGCAGAGGGATGACTGTTGCAGTTCTCCATTCATGTGGCGTGAAGACTGACTGGAGGCTACCAGTGGTCCTGTTAGGTCATCCTTCATGGTATTTATGAAGCATCCTGGAATGCTATTGGGGCTTACTGATATGGTGTTTTTGATAATGGAGTGTGTTTGACCTCTTCTCTATTGATGGTTGAGGGGTTACGTTCACTGGCATTTCTTGAGGGTTGACTGAGAGGAAGATGGGAATAAAACTAGATCTTAATTTGTCAGTCAGTAGATTTGTTTTAGCTTCCAGCTCTGAATAGGTGTCACCATTCAAAATTAGCTCTGCACACTGTTTTCCATAGCCTTTAAGGTTATGGGCGTTGTGATGATGCGAGGTAGTGCTAGCTATGCCACGAGGAGTAGGGCAGTGGATGTGTAACATATGCCAGCATAGCTGGCTGGCATTTTGTAAAGAATTATATGTCATTTATATATTAAACTGATTTGTACAGACACTTGTGTTGAAAAATGTACCAACAGGGGGCCCTGCTAGACAGAAAAGAAATACACCTGTATGTCAGACTCTATTGTAACTGTGGAAATGAATATGTTGTAACAGAGGATAATGGAAGAGAAGAGGTTAATCTTAGTCCAGCTAACTTTGAAAAATAGTCTGAAATTAAATTACTTGGTTTAGGTCATAATGATTGTATCTCACAGTTCTGATAGCACCCAGAGACAAAATGTTTGTGAGAAGCCTGGCTTAGTAGCTCTGTAGGAAGAGTGGAAGTTTTTTAATTGTTTTACAGCTTATATATGTTGTAACACATCTTAACAAAGCTCTATGTGTCTGTATTATGACACATGCAAAGATCCTGTCTTAAGTTTCTAGTAAAGGGGGTGGTGTAGGAACCAGAGTCAGATGACCAGATGTGTTATCATTCTATAGCCAGCACTGAAATGATATTTAGATATTAGTGAGAAATGTCACTCAGTTCTCAGCAGTCTGTTTGTGATACCTGAGAAAGAAAGACCACTCACCCATCCCATTTATGCCTTGCTCGAATAAGTGGACAAGGGGACAGTAATTCTTTAGGTCAGTCAGGAAAATATAGTGAGATTAGTTAAGTGCTGTTTTTTCTGTATATGCGTGAACCTTTCCATCTTTGTTAGTTTTAATATCTCCTGTGATTGAAACTCTAGTGTTTATTATAAAAATATATTTAGTATTTTCATGTTCTTTTATTATATGTTATTAAATATGTTTAAACTTTTCATTGTAGCTGGTCTTTTAGAGAATATTTTAACCTTTGAGAGTACTTACACTTATTTGATGACACTGTAGCCACTCCTGAAAGCCTTGCTGTTTGGTTAACATTACCATTGGTATTAGTATTAATTTCACTCAGTATAAATGGGTACCCTTGCAGTAGCTGGCTTTGTGGGTATTCTGGTGGCAGTTTATCTGCTTTTTAGCCAGGATAGAGGTGGTAGAGCTAGTGAATCTGTGCCAACCTTCCCTAGGTGTGTATGCACGCGCGCGTGTGTGTGTGTATGTGTGAAAATCAAATTTCAAAGAGTGTGTGTTTCAGCTACTTGGAACAGGGACACAGAGCAGATTTTACAGAGAGGGTAATGGAGGACTTGACTTGGAAAAGCCAGCTAAGGACTTAACTCTATAGATGTGTCAGTGGACAGTCTAATTTGGGGCCTGAACAGAGAGCGAGGGAAATCCAGCCACAGGACTGAGTGTGCTCCCTGTGTGCTCTTAAGGGAAATTGTGCTTGGTGCAGAGAGCTGCATCTGGAAATACTGGGTGTATATATTTTTGCTCCAAGTGAATGTCTGTCATAGATGTCAGTGGGGAGGACTGTGGCTCCTTGATTACTGGTCCAGAGGGGGAACGTCGCATACTGGTGAGCAGTGTTGGGGATATCAATTGAACTTCTGTAGCGTGTAGGCAGTTGTCACTGAAGGTGTGTGTACTCTCAACTGCTACAAGGTAAACATATAGAGTTTCATTTTCACAAGTTTTATTTTATTTTTTTTTGTTAGTTTAGTCAGGGAAAGCAGGCAAAGATGTCAGCAGAGGATTATGGCAAGCTGACAAAAAAACAGTTGGCCAAGGTATGTGAAGCAAAAGGACTGGTGCATGCTGACCTGACTAAAGAGGAAATTATTTCAGCCTTAGTCACAGCTGCAGCATCGACCAGCAACCAGGAGTATAACCAGTCTGGCGATGGGGATTTGCAGCCCCCAGAAAAAGGACAGTTCACCTTTTCCTCAGAGGACTTAAAAACCTGTCTGGAGTTGAAGAGAGCTGAACTGGAGGCCCAAATGTTTGGAATTAGAATCAGCAGGGAGACTGTGGCATTTGGAGGCTGAAGAAAATGAGAGACTGGGGCAAGCAAAATATATGGAATTAGAATCAGAAGACAGATTGTGACATTTGGAGGCTGAAGAAAATGAGAAACAGCTCCAACATGACAGGGAGATGCTGACTCTTCGTCAGGGTCATGGAGGTAACGGGGAAGGGAATAACAGAACCCCAGAAGCAATAAAGGTCAGTAAATTTCTTCCACAGTTTACAGAGGGTAATAATTTTGATAGTTTTTTTCATATATTTGAAAGAATATGTAAACAGTGTAACATTGACCAAGGGCTCAGTGTATGGTTCTTGACCCCTTACTCGATGGTAAAGCTGTAACTGCTGTTTCTAAATTGTCTGATACTGACTGCTTAAACTATGATAAAGTTAAACAATGTTTATTTGAATGTTTTAAGTTAACACCCAAAGCTTACAGAAAAAAGGTTTGTGAGCATAGACATAATTCAGATGAAAGTGTATGTGATTACATTGCTCAGTTAAGCACTTATTTTCATAGGTGGGTGATTCATTGTCAGGTCACCACTTCTGAAAGGCTGGCAGACCTTTTGCTTAGGGAATAAGCCCTTAGCACTTTGCTGAGGACATGAGAATCTGGTTGGCAGACTGGGGGTGTAACTTTGCAAATGAGTTGGGGAAAAAGGGATCTCTATTTAGCAAGTAGGGTATCACTGCACAAGATGGGGATACCCAGAGCTGCACATGGATATAAGGGAACCCAGCCTAAACCACCCCAACAGAGTGCACCAGTAACAGGGGAATCCACTAGTTCAGGTACACAGCCAGGATTAGGGTTTAGATGTTTTAAACCAGTGGGGCCAGGATTAGGGTTTAGATGTTTTAAACCAGTGGGGCCATGTAGCATACAGATTTCTATGGAAGCAAGGTGGAGAACAAAAGGTGGGGGAGCCAGCAAGTGGGAATAACAGTATACCAGTGGTAAATTGTCTGAAGGCAATAGGGGTACCACACTATCACCGGAGTTTATATCCTATCTTAGTGGATGGAAAACAGGCCACTGCTAAGACCAACACAGCCACTGACATAACCATTGTGAAGCCTGCAGTGGTTAAAGAGGAGCAGTACTTGACTGGGCAGTCCACTCCAGTCAAAGCTTTAGAAAAGACACCATTCCAAATGTCTTTGGCCAGGGTTCACCTTGACTGGGAAGGTGGAAAAGGAAGCAAGCAAGTAGGTATGTTTCAGGATATCCCTGTAGATGTCTTGATATGGAATAATTTTGATAATGCAATACCTTGTGTGCATACAGTTACACACAGTCAGGCTTGGAGACAGGCACCTGGTAGCCTGGGGGAGACCCAGACAGACCCCACACCTGAAGCCAAGGCTGGTGAGGCGGCTATTTCAGGAAGGCAGCTACCCTTTAACAGTGAGCCTGAAGGTGAGCCACAGCTGCTAGTAGGTACTGGTGTTCCCTTGGACAGAGTGACTGGAAGGGCAGAGGTGAGAGGTAGTACCCAGGCTGACAGCGAGGCACCACTGTCAGAGGATACCAGACTTCCTGTAGAAGGGAAGCTGGGAAGGGTCACAAAGGTAGAGTTGAGACAGGCTCAGCACACGGACCCTATACTAAGGCTTGAGGGAGGTAGCTAAGGAGGCACTCGATTCCTAAGGAAAAGAGGAGTATGTATACTGGAACAAAGGGTTACTGTATAGAGAGTGGACTCCTGAGGGAGGGCTAGAGGGTGAGGTAATACAGCAGTTGCTAGTGCCTGGAGCCTACCGTCTGGCACTTCTAACCGTAGCTCATGAAATTCCTTTTGCAGGTCATATGGGCATAAAGTGTACCAAGAAACATATTATGCAAAACTATTATTGGTCTGGGATTGCAAGGGCTGTAACAGGGTACTGCAGTACCCGTGAGCAGTGCCAAAAAGTAGCCAAGGCAGGAGACAAGATGAAAGCTCCTTTGATGTCTTTGCCTGTGATTGAGGAGCCATTTCAGAGGGTATCTATGGATATTGTGGGGCCTCTGAGTAACCCAAGCTCCACAGGGAAGAAGTATATCCTGGTGGTAGTAGATTATGCTACTAGATAAATCGAGGCGGTGGCTCTGTCTTCCACTGAGGAAGAGAAGGTGGCAAATGCTTTGTTAGAGAGTTTCAGCAGGGCAGGTTTCCCGAAAGAAATACTGACTGACAGAGGTGCCAATTTCATGTCAGACCTGCTGGCTTGTCTGTGAGAGCGCTGTGGGGTGAAGCACCCAAACACCACCCCCTACTACCTCCAGACTAATGGTCTTGTGGAGAGGTTAAACTCTACACTAAAAACCATGCTACAGCATTTGCAGACCAGTTTAAGAGAGAGTGAGACAAATATTTATCCTATCTGCTGTTTGCATTCAGAGAAGTACCCCAGGAATCCACAGGTTTTTCACCCTTTGAATTGCTGTATGGGCCATAGGGTGAGGGGGCCTTCAGAAATGATTCATGGTGAGTGTAAATCCCACAAGGAGACTGTTGTGGCAAATGTCCTATACCTCAGGACAAGGCTTGGGGAGCTCATAGGCTTGGCTCAGGAGAACCTGGCAGCAGCTCAACAGCAGAGAAAGGTATGGTAAAACAGGAATGTTTGAGCCCAAGAGTATGCTATGGGACAGCAGGTTATGGTGCTCATTCCTGTCAGACACAGTAAGCTGCAGGCAGCTTGGGAGAGACCCTTCGAAGTGGTAAGAAAGGTCAGTGATGTTAACTACATGGTAAACCTGCTAGGCAGGAATCATGGGCACAAATTGTACCAGGTTAGCAAGATGAAGCCTTACCATGACAGGGAGGCCCTGGTGCTGAGTATTTGCAGTGGATGGCAGAAGGAGTCTGAGGAGGATGTGGTGACTGATGTCCTCAGTGAGGCTTGGACTGACACCTCTGTGGAAGGGGTAGCAATGTACCAGCAGCTATCCCTTACCCAGGATTGAGAAATCTGAGCAGTGTTACAAGAGTATGGTGGTATGTTCACTGGCAAACCTGGGTGCACCCACCTGGTGCAGCACCATGCAAATACAGGACCCCAAAGCCTATCAAGCAGGCCCCTTACAGGGTGCCTGAGTGAATCAAACAGACTCTGAGGAAGAGATACAGGAAATGTTGGAACTGGGGGTAATGCAGGAGTCCAGCAGTCGCAGGGTCTCCCCAGTGGTGCTGGTACCAAAGAAAGATGGCAGCACCAGGTTCTATGTGAACTACAGAAAACTAAATGTGGTCACACAGAGTCTGATGCTTACCCCATGGCTAGGACAGATGAAGCCTTAGAGCAGCTGGGTGGGACTACTGGCAGGTGCCCTTGACTCCCACTGCTAGAAAGAGAGGTCAGCCTTTGTGACTCCTTTCGGATTATACAAGTTTACGGAGATGTCCTCGGGGATGAAAACATGCCCCAGCAACCTCCCTGAGGCTGGTAGGTCACATCCTAGCACGAGCAGGAGATAATGCCCTTGCTTACCTGGATTATACTGCTATCTACAGCAACTGCTGGCAAGAGCACCTTCAACATGTAAAGGAGGTCCTGCACACACTGCAAAGGGCAGGGTTGACCATTAAGCCCAGTAAGTGTCAAGTGGGCATGGCATAGGTCTCCTACCTGGATATAGAGTGGGGAGTGGTGAGATCAGGCCAGAACCTGCCAACATGGAAGCTATTCAGGCGTGGCCTGCCCCAGTTACCAAATAGCATTTGAGGGCATTCTTGTGGACAGTGGGGTAATACAGAAAGTTTGTTCTCAACTATAGTACAGCAGCAGATCCCCTTCACAGACCTGATGAGGAAAAACAGGCCAGATAAGGTAGTGTGGACCCCACAGCATGCGAGCATGCATTCCAAAAGCTTAAAGTGGCTTTGGGAGGACTCCCCGTGTTAGCCAGTCTAGATTACAGCAAATCATTTGTTGTGCAGGTGGATGCTTCAAATGGGTATATATTAGAACACCGAAGTCTTAAAACTTAGAATGTTCTAATAATGACCCCTATTCAGCAAATGCTTAAAATATCAAACATACAGAACAGCTAATTTTTTCCCAGGGAAACAATTTGCTGTTCCAACACATACACACAACACAAGCACACCACAAAAACAGCAATCCACACACATACACTTACAATCCTACATCTAACCCTATACTAAACTGTGCATACACTACTATCTATTCCACTTACCTTAACCCAAACCCTAACCCTAAGGTCCATCACTATCGCACACTCACCTCACCCGTGCCCTAACCCTAACTCACCTACTCCACCCTAACCCTAATGTCCGTCACAATCGCACACTTACCTGACCCACGCCCTAACCCTAACTCACCTAACCCGTGCCCTAACCCTCACGTCCACACAATCACACACTTACCTGAACCCAAGCCGTAACTTTCCACCACAGTGCTGAAAATAGTGAAGCGACAGAAACGGTCAACCAAATTCTTTCCCTAGGAAAAAATAAGGTGTTCTGCAGCTTCGCTTTTTTCAGTGTTCGCTGAATAGGGGTTGATATTAGAACATTCGAAGTTTCAAGACTTCGATGTTCTAATATAGACCCCTTCAAACCATGGGGTGGGGAGCTGCACTCAGCCAGGTTTCCTTAGAGGAAGCAGAGCACTCAGTTATATATCTCAGCTGTAGACACCAACCCAGGGAGGAATGTTATGCAGCTGTAGAAAAAGAATGTCTAGCCATAGTATGGGCACTGCAGAAACCTCAACCCTATCTGTATGGAAGAAAATTCACTGTAGTTAAAGACCACAATCCCTTAACATGGCTACATCAAACCAGCCAGCAAAATGCCACGTTATTAAGGTAGAGCCTAGGGTTGCAGGCATATGATATGACAGTGCAGCACCATAGTGGGGTCTGCAATGCCAATGCAGATGGGCTCTCAAGACAGGGTATGGGTTAATGTGTTCCCACACAAGCTTATATCTCTCGTTTCTCCATGGGCACTAGGGAAAAACTAGCTTGAGTCTTCAAAGGGGGGAAGAGATATGATGATGTGAAGTAGTGTCAGTTATGCCAGGAGGAGTATGGCAGTGGATGCATAACATATGCCAGCATAGCGAGCTGGAGTTTTGTAAAGAATTACATGTAATTTGTATATCAAGCTGATTTGTACAGATGCTTATGTTGAAAAATGTATTTGTAAAGCTGCTGGTGTTAAAAATGCACCAAAGTGGGTCCTGCTGGACAGAAAAGAAATGCACCTGTATATCAGAATGTATTGTAACTGTTGAAATTAATATATTGTAACAGAATATACTGTAACAGAATATACTGGAAGAGAAGAGGTTAATCTCAGTTTAGCTAACTTGAAAAAAACAGTCTGAAATTAAATTACCTGGTTTAGGCCATAAAGACTGTATCCCACAGTTCTGACTGCAGCTAGAGATGAAATGTCTGTGAGAAGCCTGGCTTAGTAGCTCTGTAGGAAGAGTGGAAGTGTTAAAATTGTTTTACAACTTCCAGATGCTATAACACATCTTAGTAAATCTCTGTGTGTGTACATTATGACACATATGTACAAAGATCCTGGCTCATGATTCTAGTAAAGGGGGTAGTGTGGGTACCAGAGTCAGATGACCAAATGTGATTCTACAGCCAGCACTGAAATGATATTTAGATATTAGTGAGAGATGTCACTTAGCTCTCAGCAGTCTGTTTGTGAAACCTGACAAGAAAGGACCACTCAACCATGTCATCTTGCCTTGCTCTAGTAAGTGAACTAGGGGACAATAATTCTTTAGCTCAGTCAGGAAATATAGTAAGATTAGTTAAGTATTGTGTTTCTACATCTGTGTAAATCTTTCCATCTGTGTTATTTTTAATGTTTCCTGTGATTGAAACTCTGGTGTTTATTGTAAATAGATATTTAGTATTTTCATGTTCTTTTGTTATCTATTATTAAATATATTAAACTTTTCATTGTAGCTGGTCTTTTACAGAACAGTTTAACCTTTGAGAGTACTTGTATTTATTTGGTGACACTGTGGCCACTCCTGAAAGCTTTGCTCTTTGGTCAACATTGCCACTGGTATTAGTATTAATTTCACTCAGTATAACTAGGTACCCTGGCAACAGCCTTAGGAATAGCTGGCTTTGTGGGTGTTCTGGTGGCAGTGTATCTATCCTATAGCCTGGGCAGAGATGGTAGAGCTAGTGAATCTGTGCCAGCTTTTCCCAGGTGTGTGTGTGTGTGTGTGTGTGTGTGTGTGTGTGTGTGTGTGTGTGTGTGTGTGTGTGTGTGTGTGTGTGTGTGTGTGTGCAAATCAATTCTCAAACAGTGTGTGTGTCAGCTACTTAGAACAGGGATACAGAGAGCACTAATTTCAAAGAAAGGGTGTCGGGGGACTTGGCTTGGAACACCTGGCTAAGGACTTAACTCTATAGCTGTGTCAGTGGGGAGTCTTATTTGGGGCATGGAGAGAGAGACAGGGGAAACACAATCCCAGGACTGTGTGTGCTACCTGTGCTCTTAAGGGAAATTGAGCTTTGTGCAGAGATCTGCTTCTGGAAATACTGGGTGTATTTATTTTTGTTCCAAGTGAACGTCCCTCACTGATGTCAGTGGTGAGGATTGAGGCACCTTGATTACTGGCCCAGAGAAGGGAAACCAAAGACATAGTCAAAGAAAGCCTTGTGACTGCATTTCTCTTGGGAGGCTATTTTTGCCTCAAAATTGGCTTTGGTAGACCAGATTTGCTTCTGAGTTATTTGTTTATATTGACTAAAGAGTTTTTATCCTGCTGCAAGCTGTATGTTCTGATTTTTACTATAACTTTCTTACTAATGTTGTACAGCCAACTGATGTTTGGATTCCACCTGGGTGGTTTGACTTTTGAATGTGTTCTGAGCTTATTTCTGGTAGGCACAGCTGCCTCTGTACAGAGTATATGTGATCATTCCATACTGGCAACGGTGTTTTCAGGGTTTTAAGGGGAGGTCCGAAATTCTGTCAGGTTGTCACCTGATAATAGGAAGCTTGCCTTAGAATGGTTTCTAAAATCTATGGGATGAGCTGGGGTCACAGGCTTTATTTTTATTTCAAAGGAGACAGCTCCATGGTCCAACCTTACCAGTGAAGATATTACACTGGGGGGATGCAGCATTCTCCCATGTTAGTGAGGACTATGTCCAGCATGTTTGCTCCCCCAGTGAGTGTGCAGGCTATTTGGTCCATGGTATTACTGTTTCAAAATCCAGGAATATTTGTGCCTGCAGGTATGGGGTTGTGTATGATTCCCAGTTTATAGTAGGGTAGTTAAAGTCACCCATGAATACTGTATTGGGTGGAATGGTGAGTGTCGCCAGTAATTTTAAGTATGACTTATAGGTTTCATGGGTCATACAGGGGGATCTATAGATAGCAAAGATATGGTATCGGACTAAGACTCTGTCTCTAAGCAGCCTGATACAAGGCAATATGACAGAAAAGTACAGATTGTAAGCAAACTTACCAAAAAGTACAGTTGTGTAAAAGGAACAACTCATTGACCACCTTGGGTATAAAAGGATTAGTACATAGACACACCCCATTCCTATGAAAAAAATCAAAAAAAGGAAATACTGCCATCAAAGCGTGGAATTCAGAAACTCTCTTGGCAGAAGTGAGGACAATCAATAAACCTGTTTTCCAGATGCAGTGTTGCAGAGAAGAATCAGCAAATTCAAAGTGAGCCTGGCTCAATTTCTCAAGAAAAAAATTAAAGTCCCAAGAAGGAAGGATAAGTTTTCTTGGTGGCCCGATGTGGAGGACACCTTTCACAAACTGTTTAACCTCAAAAACGAGAGGCCAGTGAAAGATTCAAAGGCAGACAAGTAGAGATTGCTGACAAGTGAGCTTTGGCAGAAAAATATGTTAAGCCGGCATGCAGCAGTTCACACAAGTAAGAGAGAACCAAATGGAACCCCATGGAAACGGGATCCTAGTGAATCTTAAGACACCAAATAGAAATTATCTTCCATTTGGATATATATAATTTTCTGGTACTGCATTTCCAGGCCTCCTGCACAGCCTTTAGCATGTCCTCAGAGAAATGGGGATTAAAACCATATCACCCAAAGTGTTGACTGAATAGTGGACAGATAAGGGTGAAGAAAAAATCCCTTGTCTTGTGTGAGAAGATCCATCTGGTGAGGTAACTTGGGATGGTCCCTCGACAGACGAAAAAGTAGGGGAACTAGTGCTGTCCGGACTAAAAGGGAGTCACCAACAAGATTTTGGGAAAGTGCTATCTGATCTTGTGCAGGACCCTGGGAAGAAGAAGAACAGGGGGAAAGTATGAAGGAACATCCCGTTCCACGAAAAGGACATGTTGTGCACCCTCCAAGTCAGAGGACTTGGGGATCTGGAACAGAAGCAAGGAAGCTGCCTGTTCAGAAGGGAGGCAAATAGATCCACTTGAGGGATACTCCACTGATGAACTATGTCCAGAAACACTTCTCTGTGAAGCATCCATTTGTGAGGGTATGCCCTGGAATTGCTTAGAGAGGCTGCCACCAGGTTTTATTCTGAAGGAATGTAAACTACTTGCAGAGGAACCTGCATTTGTATGGCTACATCCAAGGCCTGAAGGGCTAGTCTGCAAACAAAATAAGACCTTGTGCCCCTGCTTCTTGATGTACCATATGACTGTGGTGTTGATGTATGGACTCTTAAAAAGTCTGGGGACTAAAGGGAGTGGAAGGCCTGGACAGCAAAGATAATGTTCCACATCTCTTTGATGTTGATGTAATATGGTCAGTGATGAGAGGGCAAGACTCTGAACCCTCATACTACCCACCCTGATCTAAAGTATCTGTATAGAGCTCCTGAGATGGGACAGGAGGCTGGAGGGGACACCTGGGTTGAGAGAGATAGGTTGAATGCACCACTGAAGCTCGAGTTTTACACAAGGAAGTAAGGGAATTGAAAAACTCCAGCAGGTGGCAATGCTGAAGCCACATCAATCCCAGGTACAACTGAAACTTCCTCCTCATGTGAAGTTTTGCAAAAGGAAGCATAGGGATGGTCATGTTCATGAACCTAGAACCCTCAGCAATTCCCTGGCAGGCATGAGAAACAGAGGAAGCAAGGACTAAAAATAGGTTGTTAGAGACAGTACCTTGGGAGCAGGCAGAGATGCCAGCATTGGAATTGTTTGAATCCTGCATCCCAAGAAGATGTGATCCTGAGTGGGGACAAGACAGACTTCTGGAGATTGATGGTGAAACCCAGACTGTGCAACAGTAGCCTGGTAAAGTGCAAGTCCTGCAGAAGTCTAGAAGGAGAGGGAATAATTGTCCAGATAAGGAAATATTTGCACTCCTTGAAGCCTGCCAAAAGCTATGACTTGGAGCTAGATACTTGGTGAATACCCTTCAGGCTGTGGAAAGACCAAAGGACAAAGCAAAAAAATTGAACACAAGAGGAAGAAACAGAGTAAACACGTCCTGAATAGAGGGTGAATTTTGAATATGAAAGTAAGTGCTTT
This sequence comes from Protopterus annectens, assembly GCF_019279795.1. Lineage (NCBI taxonomy): Eukaryota > Metazoa > Chordata > Ceratodontiformes > Protopteridae > Protopterus > Protopterus annectens. Next base: position 1,148,773,324 of record NC_056745.1, on the reverse strand, counting down.
TCAGGTCCAGGGAAACTAGGAAGACTGGAGGGAACAAGAGGGGAGAGTCTGGAGGGAAAGCATCTTGAAGGAGAGGTACACTGAGGAAGGTATTCAAAAAAGAAAGGTCTAGAACAGGCCTCCAGGACCCCTTCTTTCTGGCTACCAGAAGCATCATGGAATAAAACCCTGTACTCCTTAGGGCCTCTGTGATGGGATAAATACTGCCCTGATCTAGTAAATCCTGCAACAGCCCTGAAAAATGGGGAATTTGATCTGAAGGGGACTGAGGAATGTTCAAAAAGGGGGTAAGAGACTTCTAGATTAAGAAGCAGCCTTGACAGATGACTGAAAGAACCCAACAGTCTGAAGTAATCTGCGGCCAAAAAGGGTGTGACAGAAAGTCTGAGACAAGGGAACCTGGGCGAGGGGAAGGGAAGGAAGATTTGTTCTGAAAGGAAGGTTTTTCAGGCCTAAGCATCTGAGATGGTTTATCAGGAAAAAACACACTTAGGGACTTAACTTTGGAAGTCTGATGAGGCTGTCTACGAACAAAGACATTTTAGCAGGATAACTTCTCTGAAACTTAGGAATGAGAATGAAAAAATCTGTTTAAAGGTCCTTTATGACCTTGCCTTGGTCCTGTAAGGTTTTAAATAAATATGCCACTGGAATACCAAAGAGATTTTGATTATCTAGGGGAGTATCAAAAAGCTTAGCCTTAATGTCATCAGGCAAAGCTTGAAGATGAAGCCAGGAATATCGCCTTAAGACACAACCTGAAGCAGCAGCTCTAGAGGAGGCATCAGCAGAACTGTAACCTCACTTAATGCAGTGACAAGCCACCTGAGATGTGGACCTCACTAAAGAAAAGGCAGTGGACTTGTCCTCAGAAACAGGCAGGCCAGACAGAACCCCTCCCAGCTGAGACAAAAGGGACAAAATATACTTTGTTAAACGAGTTTGATAGTTAATACCACAAAATGTCAGAGTAGCAGAAGTGTAAACCATTTTCCCCAACCTCTGCATAACTAGATTATCCTTGTCCGAGGGAAGAAGCTTAGAAGGCGGCAAAAGCCAAGAAAGCTATCAGCAGAAACAGAGATCAAAGTAGGTTAAGAAGGACATTTATAAAGAAACTCAAAAGCCTCAGGCACCTTATAAAAATGGTCAAATTTCTTAGGGGCAGAAGGTTGGAAATCAGGAGCTAAAAAGTATCCAACAGAGTAGCCAAAATGTGTGGGGGTGGGGTGGGCACAGAAGGCTTTGGGAGTCCATCTGCAACAACTCATAACATCTTTTCTGGATGTCAGAAAGTTGGGGGGAGTCCCACTAAAAATGCTCCATCATGCAAACCACTGTATCCCCAATGGACAGTTCATCCAAAGGGGAGTCAGAACTTAAGAACTCCTCATCCTCAAAAACATAGTCCAGGGGTAATGGCATTTGGGAGGAGTAGGCCAAGGAATCCTTGTCCAAGTCTGATTCCTCAGCCAAGAAATCAGGTTCCCTAGATCTTTTAGGCATAGAAGACCAAGGAAGGGTAGGAACAGAAACCCCTAGGGTGGTCTCAAAACCAACAGAGCATTAAACAAGCCCTTAGCAAAATCCAGCAACTCCTTCTGAAGATCCTTGGGAGTGGGAGAAATGTGTTTAGTCTTCTGCCTTTTCTTAAGCAGGATGTCAACTTTAACAAACCCTGGCTCTTCAGAACCCGGACTTGACTCAATCAGGGTACCAGCACTTCCTCTCTAAATAAGATCTGGAGAATCCCCCTAGGCCCCTCAGATATGATCAGCCATGGATCGCCCTCCACGTCCGCAGTAGATGCTTGCGAAGCCTTGAAGGACATGCAAGCAGCTGGTTCCATTCTCTTCTCTTCTCCAACAGGGTCACAGCAGTGGGAACTGATGTTGGTACTGGGTGGCCTTCGGAAGCATCATCCACCTCGAGAGAGTCGTCCAGTAGAGACTAGTCAGTGGCGTTTTCAGGACTGGCTTAACAGGGAATTCTCTTTTCACTCATTTCAACAACAGCAGCCTGCTAAAAGCTTTCAAACTAAACTGCATGAACTGGAAGCAAAATTAAGTAAGGTGCATAATTTACAGTGTGACAACACAATTTAGCCAAAAGTTTAAGAATGAAAAGAATACCAAAAGGTTTGAGAACGTATAAATTCCCAAATAAGATCACAACGGACAGTGATGAGCTTGTTGAAGTTTTGGACTTGTTTGACAGACATGGGTTTGAATTCTTGCAATTTATTATCAGACATAATAATGCTAAAATAAATTTTTTACTGAAAGAGGCAAATACACTTAGTAATGAAATTATTGATGACTTGTTATTTAAAGTGAACATTTCAAAATACAATAGTATTTTGAACAAAATAGACACACAGGTAAAGATTAATTTACTTAGGAAACAGAAAAAATTCTCTAGGGACCAAAAGGATTACAAATCCAAAACAGCTTACCCTTTACCGAAAGCATTTTATTATTCAAAGGGAACCCATGTATTCAGGAGGCCAGATTCAAGGTGTGGGGGGTAAGCACACAGACAACAGGGGTGAAGAGAACAGTGGTTGGAATGAAGAAGAACATATGCACAACACATTAGACCATAGTACAAATTATATAAATTATTTTGATTATGAGTTTCCACCTCTGAAAAGATCAGAGAGAATAGGTGATAGGTTGAGACAACACCATTTTTAGACTGCCCCCCACTCCCACCCCAAAGGGGCAGAGGAACTATGGGAGGAAACAATAGTGGAAAAGGAACAACTGCAGCAAATATTAAACCCTTTACCAGTAGATGGGATTTTGTATATGTTTGGTGGGAAAATGTTAACCTACCAAGGATTTAATATTTTTAACTATACCAGGCTTACGATAGACAAAACTTATTTTACGTTACTTAAAAAAAGTTTCAAGTTTGTTCCGACACGACACAGATATTACTTTGACAGAGTTAAAATTATACACTAGAAAATTCAATTTACAAATGATGTTTAGAGATCAACAGCCTGGGGAAGACATGGCACAGGGAAACAGGGGTTTCAGGAAAAAGGAGTACATTTAACCCTCCCCTCCACCCTACCATAGCTACCTTTGAGAAGTTGCGCATTAAAGATATACATACTACAGCACAATAAAAGGACATTTAATTTAACAAAAGAAGAAAGTACACTCATGAGAGAATTAAGAGGTAATAAATTCCTTAGAATAATGAAATCAGAGAATGGTGGTGGGATTGTAATCGTTGACAAAACAGATTACAGTTGCCAAATTAACAACATGTGACATGATACAAATAAATACGAGGCTGTATCTGTCAACAAAATTAACAGAGCACACAGGAAAATACAGCTTTTCCTTGAAGATTCTTTAGTTCAAGGGGCTATAAATGAAAATCTGTATAGATTTATGGTTAACACCCACCCAACTATCCCTACACTATTTGGAATTCCCATGGTTCATAAGAATCAACAAACCCCCATATAGGCTGACAGCTGCATCACATAATAGTACTACTTACCTACTGGGTGTTTTTGTGGATAGACTTCTTAAGAACATTTTGAAGTCTATAGACTACCTACTTAAGGATTCCTGGGATTTCCTGGGTAAAATTAAACAAGAACTGTACACAAATGATTGCTGTTTTTCCAGAATAGATGTAGTGGACTTATCTTCCTCCATTCCACACAAAGAAGGGTTGGCATTGCTTCATGAGGCTATTTTGGAGCTTACAACTTTGAGTAACATTGTGGTTAACTTTGTGATGGAGGTTATGGAACTTATTCTACTGAATAATTTTGCGTTATCTGAGGGGGAATACTTTACGCAAGTAAAAGGAGTGGCTATGGGGCTAAGTTGTGCCTCGATTTATGCCAACCTCGTAATGTACAGTTGGGAGAAAATGAATGTATTACAGCCAATATTTAACATGCAGTGGGATCTTTATTTACATTATCTTGACAATATTTTGTTTTGTGGAGGAACAAGGGCCAGTGTAGTGAAGAATCTATTATTTATATTGACATTTGTCCCTTTTTTTAATTTAGTCACATACTCAGTACTTGAGATTAATTATTTAAATGTTACCATCTACAAGGATGCCCACTTAGGTTGCTTTGGCTTTAGAGTGTACAGAAAGCCTTCATTTTCTAATAGCTACCTGGACTTTAAAAGTTGTCATCCTGAACACACCAAAAGGAATATCTTTAAGGGACAACTAGTCTGGGCAGCAAGAATGAGTTCAAACATCATGAATTTTAAGACAGAATTGAGTGATCTTTTTCAGATGTTTTTAGTCAGAGGTTATTCACAAGAATTACTTAGAGATATCAGTAAAGAAATGCTTGGAGCATGGGGGACTAAATTCAAACCACTCCGGGGTGTGGTGAATGTACCCCCACCCCTAGTGAACATCTAGAACTAACTCACAACAAACAAACATTTAGTGACACCATAGTACGTGCCATACCGAGGACACTAGACAAGCATCAAGAAAATTCTTACTACAAACTGGATTATTTTTTAGAAGTAACCCAGATTTTATTGATGTGTTAGGTGGGACCCCAGCCTTTGCCTATAAAAGAGGAAAGAATCTTACATTCTTGTTAACACCTAAAAATATCATCTGCTACCTATGGCAAAAACACATCACACTGTGGGATGTGTAATCAACATGGTTTTATTTTAGAGAGTAAACCGGTTGAAGTTGGATGCCCTCCAACCACGGTCTACCTCAAAGAAGGGAATTGTAGCACCACAGGAGTTGTTTACCTGGCTATATGCCAAGGGTGTAATTATTTTTATGTTGGCAAGACGGAAAGAAATCTTAGAAAAGGATATACAAACACATCCACGTGACTGCTAAGGCCAACCTAAACAAGGCTTTATATAAGCATACCTTAACATGCCCTAATTTTACATGCTACACATTTTCCATTCTGGATGTTATAAAGAAAAGCACTAGGGAAGGTTGGTGGGAGGCCCAAATGAAAAAAGTGAACTTATCTGGCAGCTGAGACTCAATTCAACCACTGCACCAGGGATTAATGACAATGTTTCTATTGCCCCCACAGTGAGATTAAAAGCACTGGATTTATAAAAATCAGTTGTTTTAGGGTTAAGTATTCTTCCGGGTCACAGACCTGTATTGTTTTTACTTGCAAACACATTTTTTGTAAATCTAATACTGGAGATGATTAACTTGTTGGTTTTGGACAGGTTTTTAACTCACCTTCAGAAAGTTTGGTGTCACTAGACAAAGGGCTTAGGACTTCTGTGTTTTTTAGTTTGTGACACTGTTTTTATGTTTTAACATTTTACATTTATACAGAGCTTACCTGTTGGATTATTTTCACAGTTTCTGAACTTGCTAAGCGTATGTATTCTTTTTAAAACTGCAAATAGTACATTTTATCTTTTATACAGAGTTTACATGGTGGACTATGCTCACAGTTTCTGAATCTGCAAGTGTATCTATTCTTTTTTTTAAAAAAACTGCAAACAGTATATTTTATCTTTTAATTTTCTGTTACTTCAGATGTAGTGTATTTTGTCAGTGATTATTACTGTTTATACTATTCATCATTCATTAAGCAGAGCTTAAGTTTTGCATTTTTACACACTGTAACTTTAAATTTGGAGGCAATTGGTTAATTCAGGAAATGAAGGGTCTATAAAAGGAAATTGATATTATAATCAGGTTTCTGAAGAATTTCCAAGCACTAGGGATGAAAGCGCTTGACCTGGTTTATGTTTTTTAACTCTTCCATCAGTGTTTGTTCAAATAAATAAGTGTGGTACCTGGAACGAGATTTGTGAGTTGGATTTTTGCCTGTTTGCCAAGATCTGTGACTATTTTTGCATCTTGTTTTTTTGAACTGGATTTGGGACTGTTTGCCAAGACTAGTGACTGCCTTTTCTGGGGCTGTGTCACTACATGAAGCCGTTTGCTTTACTGGTCAGTGGCAGTATCAGACCATGACTTTTTAGCTTTTTTCTTAAGAGGCGACTATACCTTGGGGCAGGTAGATTTGGCCATAGTACCCTGGGCCAACAACATGAGATGTTGGTTCTCAGGATAAACAGAAAGAGAAGACAGATGTCTGCGAAGGAATAAATGTCTGACAAACAGAACACGGAGTGTGGTCATGCGTAGCACCTAAGCAAAACAAACACTTGTCATGAGTGATGATCTTTATGGGGAATCTGCCTCCCAAACTGATGCTTCTCTTTCTTGAATGACATTAACTTTTAAAATGCAATAGAATAAAAAAGAAAAGGAACCCCCAAGAGGGTATTTATCTGCAAAAGGACTCTTATAACCAGTACAGCGAAGGGCATTCAGACTGATGTACAACTATGGCATTCGGATTGGTGGCAAAGAAGTTCTGTGTTTGCAGCGTCTGTACATCACCTTTATGCCCTACACTGACACGAGCAGCATAAGTTTGATGTACAATGTTGATAAGAATTAGACTTTGGTATACTGGTTGGATGTAAGGCTATTCTTGGCAGAATATCCTATAGGTTATGGGTACTGCATTAATGATATGGAGGGGCATCAGTAGATGTTCAAATGATCACTGCTGCAGTAGCCTAAGCTATATGCATTAAATCCTGCATAGGTTATAACAGATGGCCAGCTTCCAAAGCTTAAGTGCACCTTCCACAAGCTCAAGCTGAGCTGACTAAAAGTCAGATTAGAGTACCAAGCCCTTCAAAGCTTTCAGGCCAACTGAGCGAAGAAGGCTAAGACCTGAGAGGACATTGCTATGAAAAGAAAAAAAATACATGTTCACACACTATATAAAACATACAATGACGCAAAGGGGTGGAGGGAAGGAGCAGCTACTGCAGCAATGATCATTCGAACACCTACTGTTTACTTACAAAACTGTATTATGTTCATCATTATGATCAGTGCTGTAGTAGCCTAAGCTATAGGAGTAGATTTCCAGAACAAGTAGGAAGTGGAAGGAAGGGTCCAGGAGCCCCTGGAGAATGATCCTAGCAAAGCCTGTCCTACACCTGGAAAAGGAATCTAGTTTATAGTGCTTTGTAAGTATGCAGAGGGGGCCAAGTTGCTGCTTCTATAATACTTTGAGTCCAACCCTTTCCAAAAAAGCCATAGATGAAACCAAGGCTCTGGAATAGTTTTGTTTTGCTGGGAAAAACAAAAGATAATATAGCCCGAGACAGCTGTTTGAAAACAGTCTGCTTTGACACGGTTGTCCCTTCTTCTAACTTTCACGAAAAATGAACAATTGATCCGAATATCTGAAAGATTTTGTTCCGTCAAGATAGTACCTGAGCTGTCTGTGAACATCCAAAGTAAAATGTATCCTTTCTCTCTCATTTTTTAGGTTCTGTAAAGAAAACAGGGAGATGGATAATTTGGATTAAAGTAAACTCGGACACCAGTTTAGATGTAAAAGAAGGATTAGTTCTCAAAGAAACCCAGTCTCTGTTAATGATGAGATAAGCTTGACCCACCAGAAGTGGTTGTAAATCAGCTACTCTTCTTGCAGAGGCTAACAGTAATTAACAACACTGTTTTGTCATAAACCTCAAGTCAGCCAGAGGAGCTGGTTCAAATGGAGCAAGTGCTAGCTTCCCTAACACAAAATTAAGACCCTAAGGAGGAACCACTGGTGTTCTGGGAAGCTCCTTATGTAGCACCCCTTTCAAAGACATTTTAACATGAGACGGCTGGGGGATCCATGGGCAGACATGCTAAAATGGCCAACAAATTAACCATTATAGAGGAACAAAACAGGCCATAATATAATAACTCACAGAAATACTGTAAAACCATAGAAACACTAACCCTACATAGGTGGTGGTTGCTTTGTTGCCACCAACAAGACAAACTCTTCCATTTGCTTATATATGATTTTCTAGAAGCAGGTTTCTTGCCTCCATCAATACCTGCTGCACATCCTCTAAAAACTGGTGCCTAAACAGTATTACAACCCTGTCAGCCAATCAGTCAGTTGTAGTTGTTTGGGTTCAGATGTATCAAACACCAATGGTCTTGTGTAAGTAAATCCAGTCTGTGAGGAAACATGTAATTACTCCTGGCCAACTCCAAAAGAATGAAGAATCACTGCTGCCTGGGTCAGAAAGGAGTCACCACAATGATTTCTGTGGAGTCCTTCTGAATCTTCAGTAGTACCCTGGAATCAGTGGAAGTGGTGGAAAAGCATGCAGGAACATTCCTGTCCAGAAAAAGAAAACATATTGGTCTACTAGGCCTTCTTGCATGGAGTCCCAGGACAGAATTTTGCCAGTTGAATGTTTAAAGAAGAAGCAAAAAGGTCTATCTGAGGAATTACCCACAGCTGGATTCATTCTTGGAAGACCTCCTGATTCAGTTTCCATTCATGAGGATCTGACTTAGTCCTGCTTAGTTTGTCTGCCCCATAATTTTGCTCTGACAGAATATAAGATGACTATAGACTGAAACTGTACTGTAAAGCTAAATCCCATACTAACATGCCTAGTCTGCATAGGGGAAAAAAATCTGGTTCCTCCATGCTTGTTTTTTTGTACCACATCACTGTGGCACTGCCTTTAACTACCTGAAGAGATTCCTGACAACCACAGATGAATTGAAAGCCTTTATTGGGGCTAGCATCTATTTTACATGTACATGTTTTGATCAGTCCTTCTTGACCCAGAGACCTTGCACTTTTATTCCACTGACACTGCTCCCTGAGAAAAGTCCAAGATGTCTGCTGTGAACAACTGCTTTGGAGCAAGACAAGAGAATGGGAGACCTAGACTCGGAGATATTCGAGTCCTCCACCAAGTTATTTTCTTTTCACAAATCGCAGGACTGGGATTAGAAAAAACAATAGAGCTGTTGCTGGGACCAACAAGATTTCAGATACTATTTTATCTTTCTTGTGGAGTCTTACAAGAGGTAGCATGACAATCACGGATATCTTCAGAACCAAAATCCTGAAATATTCCCTTGCTGTAACAGAAGTCTGAGTGAAAAACTTCTGGAAAAGATCTAAATATAGATCTATTTTTTTCCTGTGGAAGAAACACTCTTTGTACCGACATGTCTAGCAGGCAACCCAGAAACAATATCCTGTGTGATGGAGTCAAACATGCCTTTGAATGTTCTGTTGGAATCCCAGCCTGTATAGGAAAACTCTTGCTCAGGTGGGAGATTCCTTGCACTTTGAAAAAGTCTCTGCAAAGATTTTTCAATTTTATTTTTCTTTCACTTTTATAAGGTTTTAACTGAGTATAATCAAAAAACCCTTTTCAGCAGAAGCCCAAGGAGAAAAGCTCCAACATACTACAAACATTTTTAAGCAGGCATTCAGGAATATACATGAACATACAAGGTATAAAGAAGGTTTAGATATGATACATAGATCTATATGCGTGTATACACACACACACACACACACACACATATATATATATATATATATATATATATATATATATATAAATAATAATGTTTATATTTAAAAGTATAAAAGTGGGGGAGGGGATTTTTGAGAACACATCTAGGCAAACTTCCTCAAAACAGTACCACTGGCAACAGCCCTGGAAGCAGTATCTACAAAGTCATGAACGCACTTCAAACAATGAGTAGTCATTTGAGAAACAGAAAAAACTAAACTACACAAAGCAGATCTTTCCTCAAAAGAGAAAACTGTAGCCAAAACACTCCTCATACTTTCAAAATTAGTCTGTATAAACTTTAACATATGAGCCTAGGAATTCAGAATTCTAAAAATGAAAGTTGGAGAAGCATACACTTTTTTTCCCAAACTTATCAACAGCTTTACCATCCTGGTCAGTAAAAGACGGATTAGAATTAACATAATGCTTGGTAGCAGCTGGATTAACTAAAATTTTAGCTGCTGGGTAAGGTCTGGAATTAGTGTAGAAAATGTGAAAGACTGAGGAAGTTTGTACATTCTATCGGTTTCCTTAGGGGCTGCAGGTCGGCTATTAATGGAAACCATAGGCTGTGACAAACACATTCTGCAATGCTGATGGGGGGGGGGGTGGACGAGGGTTCAGGAAACTCCAGTTGTAGCAAATCATATAATCTTCTAAGGGACTGAAAAACCTCAGTGTTTTCCCATGGACAGGGACTTTCATATACCATACTCTCCTCAGACTCTGAATCAGAAACCTAAGAAAAGACTGCACTGGTCTCTCCAAATTCCCTTACAGATTCCAAATTTTGGACCGCTTCAAGGAAAGAGAATTCCCTTTTTCTTTTACCAGAAACACCTCACAACAAGGGTCAACAGCCTGAACAAGTCCCTAAGTCCATAGTAACTAACTTAGGAGAACCCATATGTTTAGTTTTCTGTCACTTTTTGATAGGAAAATTAGGGCAAACACACCTAGTATTGCCAGCAATAGCTTCCCTAGAGATGGGCACAACATTGTGGCTAAGAAGGGGCACATTCCCTGCCCCTTCTCCTATGACCAACATGAGTGGCTCTCCCTTGCCCACTTAAGTGACCCCAACAGCTGCACAGGACATGGCTAACCCCTGGTCCATAGTGGCTGTATGGACAACACCAAAGGGATCCAAAGAAAAAGATGAGTGTCCTAAGGAGCCAGCTTTGGTCACAGCAGAGTTAAAAAACTGGGGCTTTGGCAAATTACCAGCATTCTGTGATGGCAAAGGCTGCTTAATTAACTTTTTATTTTTGTTGCTTGAAGAAGGGTCAACTGAAGGACCAGTAGTTTGTTCCATGGTCAAGATGAAAAAGGGGTTTATTTTCAGACTAAGCTTAGCTGAGCTGCAATAGTGGGTAAAACAGAAACACAGCAAAAAAGTAACTTTTTACCAGGAAAAAAACAAACACTAAAAAGCACTTTAAACACTTCCCCAGCCCCAAAAATTAAAATAAATAGTTTCTCCACAGAAAATGTAGTTTAAATAACTTTTAACAACTCTACCACAAAAGTAAAAAAGTTTAGTCCCATTAAATGTACATAAAAGCCATGAGACAGTGAAGGAAAATACTTTTTCCCAGCTTAAAAGTAGTTGTTTCATGTAAAAACTTAGTTTAAACAACTTTAAAAGTAATGCAGAAGGTTATTCCCCGAAGAGAACTTGTTTGCCTGACAATGGAACAATGACAGCTGACTGTTGATCCTCAAAAGCCTGCAGAGCTGTAGTCTTCTCGATGGTAGGAAAGCTCTGCAGGGCTTGGTGCCCAAATCTATCATTTTAGTTAGCTCAGTCTGAGGAAAAGAATGGTTTGGGCCTGTGGAAAGTGCCCTGAAGCTTTTGAAGTTGGTTGGTTACTACATCCCATGTAGAATACAACTCCTGTGGCTTAGGCTACTGCAGAAGTGATCAATATGAAGAACATCTGTGGGTGTCCTCCTAATGTCCTTAATTCTCCAAGTTAACTGGTGATCAGCATGGTTATTGTAGCCACACCCCAAATGTGATAACTTCATACCTATGTTCACCTATCTCCAGGAAATGTGTATCAGTGAATTGTTTTCCTCATCAGCTTTACAAGAGTGTAGACTCTCCAGGGAAGAGTAGCAATTCCCCAAACCTCATCTCTTCCCATCACCTTCCACCCACATTGTAAAAGTTTTCTCAGAGTGAACATGTCTGTCCTATTGTGATGGTGCTGGGAATTATGGGCCTCCTAACAAAGACAATACCACTTTTTTGTGCTACCAGAACAATTGTTCTTCAGGAGAAGCTGAAAGTAAACAAGTCAGCATAACTTTGTATGTTACCTCAACTGTAACAGTATTAGGAGAGACAGTAAACAGATAAACAGTTATAAATGTGCATCTTTCTACACATGATTTCCAGTTCTAGACATACCTTTAATGAATTTAAAATGGCAGATCCGTATTCTGTTTCCACTATGCAGCTTTCATTTTCCATGTCCTTGATATTAACATTTCCAGTTCCTGTTGTTTTAATATCCAGATCTAGAGGGGACCAAACAATACAAGAAAACAGGGATTCATAAAATGCATACCTTAGCGAGCAATGTTACCAGGATACTCAAATCTGTACATACTGTATAAAATAAGCCACCCTGGTACACTGGTCTGTCTTCCACAATGTACCCCAGTCACTGCTCAGGTCAGTTTTGTCATTTGTTGGTACTTATATGGCTTAACACAAAAATGGATGCCAAATAAGGACTGGTTTGCTTACCTGGTCTGACACTCACCTACATAATATAAATAAAGGAAATAATCAGATATTACTGGCATCACTTTCCACTAGTGCTCCATTATATATATGTATTATGTGCATTCTTGAGTTCAGTTACCTTTTCTTCTCCCAGAACCCTACTTTGGGACACAGTTATAGATACCCTTAGTAGTAATAATTCAAGTTGCAGAGTAAGAGCCCTTATTCATAAGTATTTTGTTCCACTAACAGAAAGGGTTCTTAGCTGAATTTTGCCAATCCCAGAAAGTCATATAGGTTGGTCAGATTATTCTCCTGTCTTTCAGGATATGCAAAATATGGTCTTTCAGCATGTGCCTATACAAATTATGCCGTGGACTATTCTCTGTTTTTCTTCCAAAACATGCTCAACAGAAACAGGCAAAAACATCCCAAATAAAGTTTCATCATTTTTTTACAGAACCATACAACTTCTTTTAACTGTTATTGTCCCCTTCCAAATGTAACTCAGAATACTAGAAACTTACTGATTTAATTTAACCTTTGAATAACTTATTTAATAAAAAAGTGAATACATTTTCATCCAGTATTCAGAATTTTTCAAGTTTTGCATAATACTCAATTTGCTTATACAGTTTATGTATTATTCGATTTATCTCTTAGTAAACTGGAGTAGAGCTCTGATCCAACTGGACCAATTTCAGGCTCCTAAGGTATACAGCAAATTGGCAATAAAGTCTACAAATAAAATATTTCAATGTTACATTAACATTTCAAGATATTTAAAACTGGTAACATATGTATTAAAGAATTAGTATAACAGATACCAATTAAAAATTACTAAAGGATTCATCAGGTAGGTAGACTGTTAAACTACGGGGTAACTTAAATTATATATGAACCTATATTTCAAGATTAAACCATTAAAGATGAGCCTAATCCTAAACAAAAGTCTCAATTTTAATGCTTTACAGCATATTCATTTAAAATTCAAGCACCTGGTGGACAATGAGAGTTCTGATTACTAAAAGCAAGTAGGGAACATGTAATGCTTTGTGAAAAAGCATACTAGGAACTCATAAAAAGATTCAATGCTGACCTCTAGTGGTTCTCCAAGAAAGAGTGCAGCAACACATTTCTCATTGCAGAATGTTCCTTTATGGTGTCACCTGAAAGATTCTATACACAACTTTGATTTTCTTTGAATATCATATTCTTTCCTTATGCATCTTCATCTGTAACAGCATATATGCACTTTTCTGGTAAAGGCAAGCTGATGAAAACAAGAGAAGTTTACAAGCTGAAGAAAGCATGAAGGATGGCTGCTTGTTTGACATACTTACAGGAAAACTCTGCCCTCTCCTACAGTTTATCTCAGGTTGCTTTTTGACCTACAATATAGTTCCAGTACTGTGTCGGCACCAGAAACCTTACTGTACTTTTTAAAACTTTCATTTCCATGTCTTGGAATCAAAGGAAGGGAAAGCCTACTACTTTTAAGCTTAACTTCTCACACTCTTTGCTGGGGAATTTGTCTCCACCTGCATGTCGTATACCATAAAGACAGATAAATATGTACTTTACAGTGTCATATACTGCTGTCAATCTTAGAAGGGCAATAAATCCTGCTAATGTCAGGAGCACAACAGCTACTATAGAAAAAGACAGACAGCTGTGAAACTGTTTTCTACTATTTTAATTGCAGAGAGGAGGGGAACCTAACACTTCCCTTTCATAGCACAACAAAGCAATTAGATCAGTCAGGGGGTTAAAAGTAGTCATCACTTCTGACAAATTTACATAAGCAACATCACAGCACTGAAATGCTAAACTTTAAAAGTTGGTTATTTATAACAGTTCATATGTTAAGAAAAGTTAAATGCAGTATCAAAGACTTCTGTGGCATTTAGAGAAAAGTCAGAAAATATTTTTTTCCTTGCATACTATCAACACATTTACCATTTTTCAACCCCCCCCCCCATACACATATAGGACAGAACTGTAGAAAGAGAGACAGATGGTAACCCTATCAACTAGCTGCAGTGATAATGTTTATAACAAGGTCCTTAATGCTTTTCTGTGACATCCCTCCAGAGGGTGATGTATATCTGGTACACAGATTCATGGTAGGAGACTCCCACTAACTTTGAGTTAGTCCTTACAGTGGTAAAGTGCATGAGCATTTTCCAGTCCACAAAAGAAATGTGAACATTTATGGCAACCATAACATACAGCTGAATTTACTTAACACATGTTTGCTATGTGCTCTTGCATTAAAAACATTAAGAAAGGGAAAACAAAAGTACTTTAACTGAGTTTAAATGCACATGTCCAACTGTGTCTGTCTTTGTGTGTGCGCACACATATATGGATATAGATGTATGTATACATGCCTGCACATACTATATACATTTTACATTTATATATATATATATATATAAATACATATATAAATATATACACACACACATATATATATATATATATATATATATATATATATACACACACACATATATATATATATATATATATAATTATGTAGATATACATGCATACACACACACACACACACACACACACACACACACACACACACACACACACACACACACACACATATATATGTATATAAACCTTCCCAGCACACAAAATCTACTTTCCTGGGCAGCTATCAAATTCACCCAGGAAACTATTGTGCTTGGTGACTTTAACTTGGATTGGCAAACTTGCACATCAAGTAACTCATCCAATTTTATAAATCTTTTCAACTTCACCCAAACAATAACCTGTCCAACCTGCACAGACAAACACACCAACAAGCAGTCAGCATTAGATTGGATCATAACTAATAAACCTAACTTAAGTTACCCAGCTGGTTGACTACCTGACACCCTCAGCAATCACTCTCCAATCTTTCTTTACAGAAAGAGTGTGCATACACAAAGCAACATCATTTATAAATACATCACTACAAAGAAAAAGTTCTCCCCCACAACTTTTCACCTCCTACACCAACAATGTGACTGGACACCACTTAAACACCTACAGTTAGATGCTGCTGTACAGCACTTTAACAAAACCTTCCTTTCAATCCTCAATACTCTTGTCTCCACTAGAAAAGTGCATACTAAATCTAAGCCACTCCCATGGCTAACCAAAGACACCAAACTGCTAATGAAGCACAGAGAAAGCCTGGTCAGCATACCATACTTCCAAAGACAAAGCTGACCTCTCAACTTATCAGCTATTAACAAAGAAACAGATCAGAAAAGACAAACAATCGTAATTAGTATCCTGTCAACAGAAACACCTAAACAACCCAAAAAATTCTGGCAATCCATCAACCAGCTCATTAACCCTGGTCATACCTATACCCCACCCCCAGTCACCGCAAACAACTCAGACCCTATCTCAACACAATTCAACACCCACTTCATTAGTATCATCACCTCCCTATTGGACAACCAACCCTCCCAGCCACTTTGTCCCCACTCTTGCCCCAGATACTCACAACCCTTTCTCCTTCTCACCTGTTCAAACTAATTATATAAAGACCCTCTTAACCAAACTTAAACCTTGCTGCATATCTGCTAACAAACTCCCAAATGAATTCCTAAAACTTGCTGCCCCATCTATTGTTTACCCCATTTCAATCTTGATGAATTGCTCTATTAAAGAACAACATGTTCCACTTCTTTGGAAAACATCTCATATTATACCCCTCCACAAAGGTGGTCCCTCCAAAGAACTAACTAACACCCCTTAGTCATCCTTTCCCCCTTGCAAAAAATCCTAGAAAATTGTATCCACAACCAATTAATTAACTACTTCTGAAACAATAACCTTCTTTCCAGTACTCAGCACGGCTTTAGACCCAAACAAAGTACCAGCACCGTCCTCCTTATTTTCACTAACACCATCAACCACCTCATGAATAAAGGCTAGCTTGCATCTTCCATCTTTCTCGATATGTCCAAAACCTTTGACACTGTATCCCACCAGCTACTACTTAAACTGCCCTCCTATGGCCTCAGTCCTTCAACCCTAACTTGGTTCCATAGCTATCTTTCCAATCGACGACAGGCCACAAAATGGGAACCCCCCCCTCTACTCCCCATCTCTGGGGCGCACCCCAAGGTTCTATAAATCTGTCCTCTTCACTTTATCATATTCACAAACAATCTTAGTTCTGCAACTCAACTAGTTACATGCCGATGATTCTACTCTTATCTGCTCTGCCTCCTCACCCCATGAACTCCAACTAAAAATGCAATCATCTCTTCAGGGCATCGAAACATACCTCTCTGCACCAACTAATTTTAAATCCCAACAAAACCAAGATCTTAGTTTTCAGTAACAGAAAACCCAAATCTTCCCTACTCACTCTCTCAATCACTGCCACAAATGGAACCAAGATAGCCCCCACTAACCACACTAAACTTTTGGGCGTTACCATAGATGATAATCTCAAACTTGATATACATATTGGACAAACTATCAAAAAAGTCCACATTAAACTAGATACCCTATACATGGTCAAACCGTACCCAACTCCCGATGACAGGTTAGCCAGTGCTCGCACACACCTGCTATCCACCCTCCTGTATGGTTCACTTATATTCACAAACCTTCGAAAATCGGACCTCAAAAACCTTGAAACATGCTACAATATGCCACTAATCATCCAAACAGATCCCACCACTGTGCAGCCCTCTCACAGCTAAAATGGCTAGAGCTACCCAACCCATCACTTAATCAGCTAACCTTAACCCACAAAATAAGGTATCACCCCAATGACTGTCCAGCAATCTCCTACTTAGTCCAACCTAGTAACAAAATTAGAACTCTCAGATCCTCTAACAAACTTTTACTCAAGGTTTCCACCTCCCATAACTGTCACAGCTATTCCCTCTATTCACACATAATAGCCAAACTCTTACAGAGACAATAGCAAAAAAAGCCCAACCACGATCAGTTCAAATCACTCCTAAAGGAACACCTGCCTAACCACTGGCTGTGCTCCTGCACTCACCTGGATAATTATTAACCCACTTCTATTATTGTTTTCAGCAAAACTCCTATTCTTCTGATATGAATGGTCTCTTAGTATAGAAATTACTCCAGTACTTGTATTGTTCTACTGCTTCTTTTAGTACTATTGCCTGTATTGTTCTACAGATTGAACTGTACTATAAAGACTGCTTGTTCTTGCATTGTACTGTACTATTGCCTGGATTGTATTCTCTGGAATATTCTTTGAAATATTGTTGCTTTTTGTTATACTGTGGAGCTTTTCTCCCCGGGTCTTCGCTAAAAACGGGAAACCCAGTCGGACACTACCCAGTAAACAAATTTAATATATATATATATATATATATATATGACTACATGTGTGTAGCACGCATCTTACATGTATGTACAAAATATATTATATGCATGTGTGTGTGTGTGTGTGTGTGTAACTGAAAAGTAGATTATATGCCAGTGTATATGTACTTCATGTCTTTTTCATAAAAACAAAATGGAAATTTTGTGTAACTGTATGTGTGTGCATTCACATAAACACACACATATATGTATAACAAAATGTATGTATGTAACGTGTAATACTGTATGTGGGATACAGTACAATGTGAATACATCTACAGATAAATAAGCAATAGATATTTTTGTAAGTAGTCACACATACACTGACATATGGATGTGCATGTGTGTGTGTGTGGGTGCATGCCTGTAATACATACAGATGCACACAAACATATACACACATAGATGGGGCGTGTGCATGCATGTATTATACAATTGTCATCATCCTAATTAAGCTCCTTTTTGTTATTTTCTACATCTCAAATCTCTTTCACCCTACTACTACTTAGGCTCCAGTGTAATGGTTGTTCTACTCCAAATTTTGTAGGTTTAGTATCTTTTCATACTATCTTAGGACAACAAAAGTGATGCAAATATAATCATCCCCCACCCTCGCCCTTTTTTTTGTGAAGCCCTAAAACCTTCACTTGCTGATTCCTAGTGATTTACAGAACAGTAACATCTTGTGGCACGGTGAGCTGTGCAGTATGGATGCAAACAATTCATTATTTATAACAAAGTTAACATAGTAGAATTAAGCATTATTAATATATTCATTCTAGTAAAAGTTGTTTAATATTTTACTTATTCACTGTCACGCCTTGGCTATGTGTTGTACATGCAATCTTTGTCAAATGTCTTTATGGCAGTTTTTTTTTCTTTGCATTACTAAGTGCATTTATTACTTGTTATTATCTTTGCTAATGTAGCCTGTTTCATGACTGAAAAGGGTCCATGGACCAGTTCACTTTCCTGGCTAACAAAGTATAAATGGAAAACAGAAAAAAAATGGGGGGGTGAACATGACAATAATAATTGTTGAGCTAGTAAAGCACATTTCAATTCTGCATCATTCATGAGAGAGAAAAAAAAAAACTTCCCACTGAAGGCACTAAGAAGTAGCAGACACTTACTTTGGATTCCTTTCCATTAGTAGGTATCACCTGTATATCATTCAGCAAAGATCATTTACTTTAGTGAGAGTTTTCACACCTCAGAATGAGAATGTGGGGGAAGGTCTGTCAATTGCTTTAGCACTACAAAAGAATCCCAATACAAAAGCTTGCTATTTACCTACTTTCTTTTGTTGGAAGTAGCTAACAGGTAGTTATAGCATAAAACAAGCTCTGACAGACACATAAATGAGACTCGTGCAAGGAAACATAGAAGCAGCTCTGTTACAGAAGGTGTATTAGATGACACTGCTTCACACTCCTGCCTTTCTATCTTGATGGCATGAATAAACAACACCACTTCCTTATATCTAACATGATTCATATAAAGAGAACCTGAAATGTATTTTGGAAAAAAGAAATGAAAGCAAGAAAACAAGGTCACGTTACCAAGGTAGGTCCTATCAGATGCCATTTTGTGGGAAATACATTAAAACTGTAAAAGAAGTACTTGGGAGTGATTTTGAGGCATTAAAATAGCCTGGAAACCAAATATACAATAAAAAAACATGTTTCATGATTCAGAGGGTGGAGTTTTCCTTTAAGTTTCAGATCTCATTTACAGATTATTAAGTTTTACATTTCAGCCAGAAACTGGGCTACAACAATAGCAACTGCATTTCCTTCAAGGCTAACTTTTAAAATTATCTTGAAAGACTCCAATGAAATATCAGATTTTCTCATTCAAAAGAGCTTTACCTTCCCTGTAATAAAAAACAACCAATGCTGCATGAAAATAAAACATTTTTTAAGTTCTCCATTGTCTGTGTGCAACCCATACTGTAGTTTATTAGCTCATCGTCTTCTATACATTTTGTGATCATAGTGCCCCCACCCTAATCCTTCATTCAACTGCAATCTTCCCACTTTTCCCCTTCCAGTCCTTTCTGTTTTGACACACTGCATTCTTCAGTCAGGTGTTCCTTAGATTATGAAATATCTACTACAGCAAAAATTATCATTACCATATTAGTCTGTTAAGAAGAACAAAACAAACTAAGTATGTCTTAGTTTATATTTTCTGTTCTGTTAGAATAATTGCAACTTATGTGTCAGATAGGTACCATCCCATGATCCCTGATGTTCATGTTAAGCTCCCAATACACAGCCCATTTCACTTTAGACACAAAGCCAATTTTTACAAATATGTTAATACTGCAGATGTTTCTACAAAACTGTAACATGTCCCCCATTATCCATCCACAACTCCTTCTTCTCATTTTTTTGCACATGAGGTTAGGGTGTCACTTCAAATGTGACAATCATCTACAGCCAAGGTTTACTTCGCCGGGGGGGGGGGTTGCCCTGCCGCTGTTGTTCTTCCACACCACACACACACAAAGACACTTATGGCCAATTCAGAGTGTCCAGTCCACCTACTGCATGTCTTTGAATGTATTCTCATAATGCTAGCCAACTCTGTAATCTTAAATCTTAGTCCATCCAGCTTCTGCTACTTGTAAAGTGTAAAATTGTTGAAAATATCTGTGCAACATGAATATTTCTTTTTCTGGAACTTGTCTCACTGGATTTCCACTGAAAATAGACCATGCCAAAACTGGGTATTTATTATAGAATAAGCCGCGGTGGTGCAGCGGTAGCATTGTTGCCTCACAGCAAGAGGTTCTCCCGTTCGATTCTTGGCTGGAGCGGCTTTGGTGTGGAGTCTGCATGTCCTCCCCATGGTCGCGTGGCGTTTGAAAGACATGTGTAGAATGGGTGTGCCTTCGCTGAAGGTTGGGCATCGAACTGGCACCTCAGCACCCGTAAAAAATCTACTGCCAATCATTAGCAGACCGGAGTTCCACTGTGGCGACCCCTAACTGGGAAAAGCCAAAAGAAGAACAACAAGAATCTGCAAAGTGAGGGATTTAGTATAGAAAGTCTAACCACGGGTTATGTCACAGCATGATTAAACAAAGAGTTCCCAAAATAAGGAGAAACAGGTGGAGTGGGAGACATCTGAAGATAAAATATGAACATGGGAAAGAAAAAGTTATTTAATATGCTGCAATATTTATGCAAAGGAGAAAGTAAAACTAACCTACAAAAAAGGCAGCACCAAAGATATTTGAAGAGAAATACAAGTAAAGGGATCCAGATATGGAAAATTTCAGAATACTGACACACAAAAAAGAAAACAAAGGGAGAAAGTAGAAAAGATGATTAGTAATGAAGAAGTTAAAGAAACAGAAACTGAAGTTATGGATTGCATGCGAACTGAAGGATTTAGTGTAGAAAATCCAACTCAGCTAACATCAAAGAATGATATAGCAATGAGTCTCCAAATTAAGGAGAAAGAAGTGGAATAGGAAGCATCTGATCACTAGCCACATGAAGCTACTCTGGAGCCTTCAGCAGGAAACCAGTACAAAATTAGAGTTGCATTGCAAAGGAAGGAGCAGGACAAAATAACAACTCTGACACAGTCAATGCTCTGGAGTGATAGGCCACTGAGTTCCCATATGAAAGAGCAATGGATGACACAGGAAGCAGCAGAAGAGAATATGTCACAAGAAGATGTTCTGGAACCTTCTTGAGAATGCCTGCAGGAAACGAAGAACACAGAAAGTGCCCTCAGTTTAGAAGAAAATGATCTAAGGGAAGAGTTGCTTGATTTAATATAGACAGATTACAGAAAGTCAATAAGACCTAAAATGTTGGAAGTCTGATAAAACAAACACAATAATCAAAGACTATTAGCAGAAATTCAAGTGATATAACAGAAGTAAATAGGATATATCAATCTGTGGATAAATTAACAACAGATAAAGTCTTACCACTAAAATACAGTGCAATAAGGGAAAGGAAGAGAAGAAATCAAATGATATCATGGAATTATTAAATAAATAGAGAAAGCTATAAGGCAATTAAGCCAAGAAGTGTCACTGGTAGAAAAGTATAAAATACAGAACAAATCAACAAAAGTACTTGAAAGATGTATGTGATAAAAGCAATGAGCACTATTAGAACAGACCAGGAATCTATCATATAGTACTGCAAATAATAAACTACAAATATCAGCACAGGCCGAAAAATGTAGAAGGCATGCAGATAAATATAAACAAAAAGTACAAAATAAGCAGTTCATCAATGACCTAAAAAAGATTTATAGAAAACTGGGAAACAAAACAAACTGAATAGAGACATCACCAAAAAAGAAGACACATTTTGGAGCAATATTTATGAAGACCTTGTGTAACATAACAAATAAGCTGAATGGATAGAAGTAGTAAAAGAAACACTGAAAAGTTCAAGTGTACAGGATATGAAACAGGATAAAGTAGAGGCCAGAGGAAATGTAAACAAAATTAAGAAAAGCTCTTAACTGGAAAACCCCAGGCCCAGATTAAGTACCTAACTTCTGACTAAAAGTATTAACATCTTTGTACGAAGATTTAGCCCCGAGTAAGAAATACTTAGATGCCCACTTTGAACAGACACCAACCTGGTTAATAACAGGAAAAACAGTACTCCTCCTTAAGAGAGAACATGCAAGCTATCCTAAAAACTATAGACGTATAACTTGCTTTCCGGCTACGTATTAAATATATACAGGAATTGATGCCGACAGAGTTTATAGTCATTTAGAAGAAAACTCAATCATAGCAATAGGACAAAAGGGTAACTGGAACAAAGGATCATTTGTTATTAAAGTCATAATGGAGAACAGTAAAAAGAGGAAGAACCTAAGTATGGCATGGATAGACTACAAAAGTTGACAGCATCCCACTTTCATGGACGAAGGAGTGCTTACAGATGTATAAAATAGACCCTACTTTGATCAATTAAATTACAGTGACCATGAAACTGTGACTAACCACTTTGCAGCTAAGCCATCATAACGGACAATTCATTATCCCAGGAATAAAAATTCAAAGGAGGATATTCCAAGGTGACTGTCACCGCTGCTCTTTTGTCTTGCTCTTAACCCATTAAGCTATCTACTTTGCAGATTAGGTTATTATTACAGTTTGACTCAACAAAGTGTAAAGACTTCCATCTTGTTTTGTGGATGATTTAAAAATGGACAGTTGATCAGATGAGGAGCTGAAAGCACAACTGGAAGTGATCAAACTTTCTCAGATGATATAAGAATGTCATGTGGTCTTGATAAATGTGCAAAACAACATTTAAAGCAAGAAAGCCGCAGCACCAAGAAAATATCTGTCTGGGATAGGAATGTGATATAAATGAACTTAAGCACGAGGGAGTGTACAAATATTTGGGAACTGATGAACGATCGACAATAAGACATGAACAAATGCAAACAAAACTCAGTAAGGAATATTTTAGATGACTAAATTAATACTGAAAAAGGTCCTGGCATCTAGGAACAAAGTCCAAGCTATAAACCAATTTGTTCTTCCTGTTCTAACTTACAGTTTTGGGGTGACTGATTGGCCCCAACAGGTCAGTTGGACAATCAAGAAAAATGGTTCACACGCATCAAATGATATATAAAAATCAGTGCATGCCAAGATTTTATATTTATTATTCTGAAGGCGGTATGAGCCTCCTCAAAACTGATTACACATATAGATCTGCAATCGCAAGACAGCATACGTGTCTGCTAACCTCTCCAGATCCAAACATAGTGACAGTTTTAAAACATGAAAATAAAAAGTCTAAGATGACTTTCCTGCTTAGTTTAGAAGCACCATATCACTGTCAAATGGGAATGGAAATCAAAACAGAAGTAGACAAAAATCAGGCAGCAACTGAATGTGCCAAAAACAAAAGAAACAATATAAGGAGAAGGATGAGATGAGAAGGTAAAAATGTGGAAAAGGCATAAATATAATTGCATGTACAGAAAACTCCTGGAACAAACTCAAGTTGATCAAGATCTGACACAGGAATGGTTAAAGAGAGGTGAAGTTAAATCAAAAGATGAAAGATTAATATTGGCGGCCAAGGATAGTAGACTACATACATGTTGGTTTATAAAGTCCATTGAACATATGAGAGAGAAAACCAAATGCAGGTTCTGTAAAACAAAACTGGAAACAGTCACATATCTGTTTGCTGGATGTGATACACTACTGACAAAGGGCCTATATACTGTGGCAAGACTGTTGCACTGGGGATTGTGCAAATACTACATTACTGAAGTAGCTGAGAAGCACTGGAAACATGAGCCACAAAACATTATAGAGAATGATGAAGTTTGTATCGCATGAAATCACACACAGCCAACAGTTCAAAAAATGATGTGAGAAAGCCAGACACAGTAGTCCATTAAAAGGAGAAAAGAGTAGCATTGAACATTGAAATTGCTACACCCGGTGATTACAATGTCTTGTGTACAGAGAAACACAAATTATAAAATACCAGGATTTGCAGGCAGAAATGAGGGCAATGTGGAAGAAGGGTTCCCAGACAGTTTAATAGTATTAGGAGAAGTGAGTCTTATAAAACAGAATTAGATATGCTATTGATGCATGTAACTCCGTATGAATTGCAGAAGGAGTCAGATCTGGGCACATTGTGAGTGCTGTAAAGAGCAATTCTGTCTAACATCAAAGATTGAAATAGTACTAATTTTACGAACTTTAATCATACTTTGACTTAGGAAAGGGGTCCATTCCCATCACTGTATTAGATACCCAAAAGACATGATGAAATTACAGACATTTTCCGTTAAATTCAAATAAATAAACAAACAATACATTTGGTAACTCATTCTGGTATTTTTCACAAAAACTTTATCATCATAAATATATTTTTTGGTTGAGACAATTCATTCAATAGAAGATAAATAGCTACAGGCAATAAATTTGCATACTTAAGAGAATAATTATGTCATTAAGTCCAACTGCAGTAATTCAGCCACAGTAGCAAAAATTACATTTAATCTAAGGTGCACGCTACAAAGCCAATTTCTCAGGTGTGAGCAATCAGTTACAGATGACCAACTGCATGTCTCCACTATAAAGTGTGTTATGAACTACAATTCTCAGCTAACTAAAGCAACCACCTTAGCAAATACAGCTCTAACTGACAAGGCTTTTAAGGACAGCTGTAGAATCAAAGGGAGTCATTTGAAAGAGAGCCCACAAAACTCTTGCCAGACATAGTCAAAAAAGCAAATTGTCACTGTAAGTGAATGTAGAGGCAAAACCACAGAAAATGTTTTGCCTCCTGAATGTAATCCTTTGGGGTTTCATAATGCACTTCAAAGAGAATGACATGGTGAATATTAAAATGAAATAAATAAATAATCTCAGCACTGTAGCTCCCTCCATACATTTCAGAGCATAACAGACTGGAAACGACAAACCTCTAATGGTAGAAGCATTAGCAGAGCACACAGCAACCACTTACGCATTTAAAGTTTTACATACTTTTTAAAAATGCAGACCAAACAATTAACCTAGTATGGTATCAACAACTCAACTGGAAAGGAAAATATTAACCCTTGCTTGAAGATTGAACCTGGGTCCCCCTTCATTTTGTGCAGTTGACACTGCCACCGGCCCAGTAAAAGTCTATGGACAGTTAGATATCTGGTTTCCCCCCCAAAAGCAACTGTTTTCTTTCAACTAGGAAACCACCATAATGGTGAATTTTTTGATCACACAAGCACACAATGCAAAACAACCAACTAACCTAGTATTGTATTAACTTGATGAGAAAGAAAAACACTGACCCTTGTCTGGGTTTTCTAGCCGAAAGGAAAAATAACTGCTAACATGATTTGCAGCAGTGGTACAGCAACCACCATCAGCCAATGTCACTGTGTTGCAAATGTACATAGAACAGCTTTGGAGTATTAATACAGTAGTCTAACTAGGCATGAAACACTACAGCAACTATACTAAGGGCAAGCACAGCCCAAATTTCTCTGTTAACTCTATTGAGACAAGATACTCCAAGGCAGATTGTGATAGTGAAAAACGTACAAAAATGAGTAAGCTCAACAGTGTCCATCTTCACTACAGACACCTTCCAGTGGCCTGACAGTGACATTACCAGGACATTGCAATCTTCAGCATGATGTATATGACAATATACCACACACATATATGTATATCAACATACCAGCCTTGCAAACTTCAAGAAAATCAGCCACACATGACTACCACTGTGTGACAGGAGCACCAGGCATCATAGGTGCTACTAAAACCAACAATACTGACTTTCAGTCACCAGGTACTGATGGCAAGTACACATACATAAAAGGCATAGTACCCCCACTGCTAGTGATCAACTAGCATGTAATCACAGGCAGAAGTGGGATACATGTACTAAACATCCTGGAAGAAGCCATAATGTATACATTTAGCATCCATCAGCACACTGCTATGCCATTAAGTCTTGTGACGTACTGCATGGACACTTTGTGGGTGATGCAGGATATTCCCTGGTGCCATAGCCAGTAATACTGCTGCAATGGTCTGCCTTTCACAGAAAGTAAGCATACAACACAGCAAATCACTACACCAACAGCCTTACTGAATGCATGTTCACACACAAAGATTTATTTTCCCTGTCTTGAAAAAACTGGTTTACCACTATAATATAGACATGACATAAGTTGTGCCTCAACTCTATTGCCTGCTGCTTGCCAAAACATTCCAAACATGAGCAATGATACAAGCACCAATGAGGTTTACCTTGGTAACAATTTTAAATTCCAAAACTAAAAAGAACAAATGTTGGAATAACAAGACTGAATGTGTGAAAATGGGGATGTACTAAGATTATTATATATCTAAGTATTCCCTTTTCTCCAAGGTATGTCAGTCTCAGAATTAGTATATACAAGCCATGGAGGTACACAGGACTTGCAAAAAATAACTTTATAGGTTCATATATTAGTACTAGGCTAAATGCCACTATGGACCATTATAACCCTAGCCAATTACCCCATGTGAGAATCAAACCCTGCACCTTGTGTCTATAAGGCAACCACCTTGACCATTATGCCAGCCTCCCACCCAATTACAGAACGAAGAGCAGTGATGGTCAACAATCACTATTCTCCTTAGTCTTGCAGTTTTGTTTTATTTTTTTATGTCTGGGATTCACAATTATGGAAGCCATTTCTTTAAAGTAATTATAGGGTATTGAACAGACATACAGCCATGAACACAGACGCCAGCAGGCAAGCTATATGCCTGTAGAGGCAGATGCGGAAGGAATCAATCAGAGCTACCTAAGAATTACCACAACATCCCAATTAAAATACTAATGGTACTTAGAATACTGTGGACAAGAAAGGAACTCGCACAAAGGCAAAAACAAAAGTCACCATACTACCTCATTTCATGAAACATTGCAATTATGGATCTACTGCCATGAGGTATATACAATCCTAAAAAAAACAATATCCTACAGTGGTAACTTGTAACAATGACAGTAAAAACACTTGTGCACCAACCAGCAAAAGAAGATATAGGAATCAGTGTGCAAAATACGTAATTCTCCACTTTTAGTTTTTAACTTCATTAGAATAAAATGTACAAAAACTTAGCCCAATATATACAACAATTAGCCAATCAGAACAATATAACGATTAGCATCAATAAAACAATCAATCTAGAACAATTAACTATTTGTATACTAAAATCAGATATAAAATAATTATTTAAATATATTCAAGCCTGCTACCTTTCAAAAAACATTTAATGCTGATCATATCATTAAGCCCGAGATATTTGTCTGCCCCCATTTTTAGTTGTCATCATTTTTCTTTTTGCTCTAAATAATTTTTAAAAGCCTCCCCCTAAAATCAATGAACCCTTGTTCTATAATAGAAAAAGGAACTTTTTATGACTATCACATTCAATACTATGTTTAAAAAGTGCATTCATCTTATCTTTGTTTCTAATACTATACAAGTGTTCCTTGATTATGCAGTGCCCAAATGGTCATACTAATATAATAGGCACTGCAACCAGAACATACACTTATATAAATCACCTCTCTAGTTATACGATTGAATCTATCAGATACTGTCAAGGTGTAGGATAAACAATCTAAAGAAATAGAAGGTCCTTCTAGGATGTAATGGCAATGTTGCATACCTCACACTTAAACATCCCTTTGCTTTTCTCATTAAAAGAAGTTAAGGGTATACTTTTTGTATTGTTGTTTTGCAATAAAAATTTCACATTGACTTTATTTCTATATACAAAATATGGCACATTTCCTACTGTCTTAAACAAATTTTGTATAATAGACCATAGCAGAAGGGATGTTCAAACCAGTTTGAATAGGAAAATGAAAGAAATATGGTTTGTAGTTTGGATATGACAGTGGACAGTCAAGGTATGCACTCTATTATACAAAAGAATTGGACAATTTTGGAAGGAAACAAGGATTTGTTTAAGACAATATGAAATGCACCACGTTTTGTATACAGAAATAGAGTAAATATGAAATTTTACTGCAAAACGACAATATAAATCGTATACCCTTAATTTATTTTACAGAGACAAGCAAAAGATTAAGTGTGGAGGATGTAACATTTGCCATAACATCCTAGAGGTACCTTATAGTTCCTTAGATTGTTTATCCGACACCTGACAATAGCTGGTAGATTCAACTGTAAAACCAGAGGGGTGATTTATATAAGTGTATGTTCTGGCTGCAGTGCCTACTATACTGGTATGACCACAAGGACACTGCATGAAAGACTCAAGGAACACATATAGTATTAGAAACAAAGATATGAAGAATGCACTTTTTAAACACAGTATTGAACGTGATAGTTATAAAAAGGTCTTTTTTTCTATTATAGACCAAGGGTTCATTGATTTTAGGGGGGAGGTCTTTTAAAAATTATTTAGTGCAAAAAGAAACATTATGGCAGTTAAATGTGGGGGCAGACAAATATCCCGGGCTTAATGATAAGATCAGCATTAAATGTTTTTCGAAGGATAGGAGGTTGTATATATCTACATAATTATTTTATATCTGATTTTAGTATAGAAATAGGTGATTGTTTTACTGATGCTAATTGTTATAGTTTTCTGATTGGTTAATTGTAGTATATATATATATTAGCCTAAGTTTTTGTGTATTTTATTCTGATGAAGTCAAAAGACAAAAGTGGAAAATGAAGTATTTTGCAAACTAATTCCTGTATCATCTTTTGCTGGCTGGTGCACAAGTGTTTTTTATTGTTATTGTATATGCAATCCTGGTGGAGGAAAATAACATGTTCCTGTCAAGCGACCAGCCACAGTAGGCAGGATGCAGGGATAGAATGCACTAACCAAACACCTGCATGACAATAATGAAGGTGTGCAGCTGTTAATTTCAGCAGTTTTACATGCTAAATCTTGTAATTCTGCAGTAAGGAAAACATGCTGTATTATACAATATAATAGTTGGCGTGTTGAGAGCAAGGCTGCCTGCTGCTGTAGCAACTGCCATGTCATCTGAGAGTTCACAGACCAACCTGCACAACCATTGTGAATTTGTACTGTGCTGTTATAACTGCTGGACAAGACTTATACTAGGTGCATGCAAAGAAAGACTATTCGATAATGTCAATATGCATCATATCAAGACTGCAGTGAAAGCCCTGCTATACAGGCCTGTGAGGTGACAGTACATGTCAACATGCCAGAGTATTTCCAGGATTAACATTCACAGTATGGGTCACATCGGCATTGATCCTCTGGAGTGAAGTTACAGAAAGCACCATATATGAAGGAAACTATGAAAACACATCAGTAACCATCACTAAACTATATGTCAAAGGGGTAGAATATGTGGAAGAGGATGCTGGACTGCCACTTTAGGTGTGCCACAAACATGACCAGTTGCAAGCTGTCCCCGTCACATATCCACATGTGCTACTACAGCTGAATTTCCTTAACTGCTGTGAGAAAGGTGTCATGATTTGACAGTGTATTCTTCCAGTGTCTACATGTTTTTCCTGGGTACTCTGGTTTCTTTCCACTTTCCAAAAACATGCTAGTCGATTGGCTACACTACATTGTTTATATATTTATATGTTGTATTTCACTTGCCCTTGTGGTCTAAGCCATGGCTGAATGGGATCAGTAGACCATCCACCTATCCAGTTAACAAATGTCATACATTTATTTATTTATTTGTTTATTTAAACATCAACTGGCATGGCATTTGGTGCTGCCCCAAAATGATACCATCAGTGACATTTGCAAGCCTTGGGATGATGTAAGAAAGTGAGCACCAGGTAACAGCAGCCATGGTACAGGCATATCTGCCACACAGAAATAATATCATTGCCATCTAGAACATTTGTGAGAGACATCGCAACTACAAGGCTGAAAAGTGCCTTCTCATCAGGTATGAGGATGATAACATGATCCTTATTTGTCACAGTCTGCCTGCAGCTAGATATTTTGAGCCTTTCATTTGCAATTTTATTTGTACCATTTATCCAGCAACTTCATTTAGCAGAAATTAGGCTGTACCCAACAATGGGGATTCCTACACATCACAACCTGTTCTCACCACTAGCTATGCTGCTCTCTATTGTACTTCTTATCCATCAGGAGGACATTACCATGCAAGACAATGAGCAGCTCCTCACTCCTACTCCTCTGTAAAGTACTTGACATTTTCTGCCTAATGTGACCTACAACACAGAAGCATCATACCTAACAGGGTCAATAACACAGAAGTATCACAGTTAACTACCAAATCTAAAACCTCTTCTCATCATTGTCTTTCCCTACAAACTAGAACTCCCTAACTACCTAGAATACCTCCAACTAACCACTGCTCACAAATTAATATTCTACCCTGATAAATGCCCAGCCCTAGCAAACATCCTTCCGCCCTACACCCCAAACAGATCTCTAAGATATGAACACCAAAATTTAATCGCCATCCACAAACCCAATCGCCCTGCTGGCCAACTCCTTCTCTCCTACTCTCTTGGCAGGAAATGGAACTCTCTCCCTTCTTCTCTTAGAACATCTAACACTGAAGCCTTCAAAACCCAACTTTTCTCTTACTTGTCCACTAAACATAAGTGTACCTGCTTACATCCTACATAAATCTAAATAAATTCCCCTTGAACCCTCTATATCCTTTCTCTTTACTCTACCCTAATACTTTTTTTTCTTCTCTTTTCTCTCTCGATCACTGCTTGATCAAACTTTAATCTACTCTCAGTTTATGTACTTTCTCACTCTCTCTACTCCTCATATGTAAATATTGTAAATAGCATGTAACCTTAGACCTTCTTCTCATACAGTTTAACCTGCTACTTGAAGGAAACTACTAAATCTATTATCTACCTTCCTGAATGATGTTTTTTGAACTATACTGCGTGTATTTGCTTTTTTACTAACTGTATCAATGTAATGTAATTTCAAATGTATATATTTTGTTACTACCTTTTACACTATGTAACTTAGATTGTATTTGCTTTGCTTTTGGAGCTTTTCTCCCCGGGCCTCCACTGAAAATGGGTACGTTCTGGCCCAGTGGACTTCCCCAGTAATCAAACTGGAAATAAAATAAATTAACTGTACCTGCTCATGACTTATAACGCAAAAGCATCACTGTACAACATGACTCAACACATAACTGTCATAGTTAACTTTGAATTTCTTGCATAATCTGACCTATAAATACAGAAGTCTAACATATCTACTACCACAATGGCTTCCAAGCAATATAGTGCTGCAACTGTATGCTTACCTCACCAAAATATCTGCACAAAATCAGTACCCAAACTCTTATCACATCATATGGATACTGCACTGGTTGCTGTGGAATACACTGCCTATAAATGAGATGTAGACAGTGTTCCATACTCATGCATATACAAAGGATGAATGAATAGCATTCAGTGTAATGCACAGCAGCATATTCCGACATATCCTTGTGACTAGGCTTTAGAAAAGCCTGTCTCCAATCCATGCATCATGTGCATTATAGCACTTACCATGGCCTAAACATGTGTAGCTGATAGCATACAGTCCCAGTCACCACTTGAATGGAGACACATGTCAATATCATGGCTGCATACCATGGTGGCACAGCCATATGCACAATGCAAAATGGGTGTAGCTTTGCCTATAGCATAACACATGGTGTACATATATATGCCACATCAAGTTCGCTCATGACAGATGTACAACTATCATTGCAAGTATGTGTGAACCCCCTAAACATACAAAATGAGTAAAAGGCGCCATGTCTTAAAAGAGCCGTGAAACAATGAGTGCAATGTGTCAAAGCAATGAACACTATTTTATTCTCTGGAAACCAATAAAAATGACTAAGCAACAGCAGCAAAGGGAGAAGAAATTCCTCATTGTCCTACATAGTATGAATTACGCCTATTTTTAGAGGCACAAAGCACATCCATGACAAACTATTTACACAGAAATCTATGGAGGAGGGTTAAACAGGATCTATTGGTACTGAGAGACCAGTGTAAACACAAAATGTCTCTACTGCCACATTACTTTAGCTTACAACCTAATTTCAAATACTTTCCAATAAATTTTAAAAAGTTCTTATCCCGATGTGCTGTGACAACAGATGGACAATACGATTATTCAGGGATTGATGCTGTTATAAAACATATGACCTACCAAATTACTGTAGTTCACAACTTAACCTCAACAATAACCACCCCTATCTGTCAATTTTTGAAAAAGCTTATTGCCCCCATGCTTCTGTGGTATGGCACGGTTAAACATCAGTCTTAACAATAACAGCACCTATGGCATTCCCATAACTAAACTTTGGAATTTTTTTCCAAAGTTCAAAAAACTGACAAAGAACAGATCACTTCTGACTCTGGATCAAATACTTACAAAATAATGAATTACCTTACCTTTGTAGCATCACCTGATTCAAACCTAATTCGACTCGCTTAATCCTCTTAATCCCCTTAATTTTGCATTAGCCCTTCACTTTTGCATGCATTTCATCTCACTGAATTCCTATCCTAATGCTCTAAATTTCCTGGCATCTTTCCCCTGCTTCATTCTCTTTTAAATTTCACTTCACTAATCATACTCCACTAGAACTCCTCTTTGTCATGCCATCTTGTCTTCTGTCTTCTTTTAATATTTATTAGAATCTTCTCTACTTAGTGCAACCTTTTCTTCTCAGTAACAATGCCTCAAATGAAGCATGGCATGCATGTCGACATGCTCGGAAATGTTATCCTTTTCCCAGATATATGAGTTGCAGGTTTAATAATTTCTAATGACATAATTGCACTACATACATGTGTGTGTGTGTGTGTGTGTGTGTGTGTGTGTGTGTGTGTGTGTGTGTATATATGTATGTATATATATATATATATATATATATATATATATATATATGGGTCCATGTACCCGCGGTAGTGGTGCTGCGGTAGCGTTGTCGCCTCACAGCAAGACATTGTCACTTTCGATTTTCAGCTAGAGTGTCTTCTGCGTGGAGACATGCGTGAATGAGCGTGCCTTCGTTGAAGGTTGTGCGTCAGGGCTGGTAACTCGGCACGTAAAAATCCACTACCAAACATTAGCGGAACAGAGTTCCGCTGTGGCAACCCCTAACCAGGATAAGCCGAAAGACATATATGGGTCCATGTCAGATGGACAAAAGCACAGGTAAACAAAGACGACATCACTGAGACAACGTCATAGACGGAATGAATCCCTGACAACGGTAAGTGAATGTATTACGGAAAAGAATACATTCCCGTTTCTGTAATACCACCGAAAACCACATTACAACATGTATAGCAGGGGGGCAAGCCCCACTGCACACCCCCCACTTAAATATACCAACTCCGAGATCGCACTACAGTGAGGGAATGGGACTAACTCCCAGTCCGCACTACTTACCGTTGTCAGGAATTCATCCTGTCGGCGAAGTCGCCTCTGACATGGACATATATATATATATGTGTGTGTATGTATATGTATATGTATATATATATATATATATATATATATATATATATATATATATATATATATATATATATATGTGTGTGTGTGTGTGTGTGTATGTATATGTATATATGTGTATATATATATATATATATATGTATATACATGTATACTGTACATACTTTACTAAATCCCTCCTTTTGCAAGGGGCAAGCTTCCTTTAATCCCATACTGGAAGCTGCACCCCACATTCCATAAATATATACTGCAATTCCAAGGTCATAAAATACTGGGAAAAGAAAACATTTTCTTTTATTTTGTTTCAATGCAAAATTATAATTTTCATCTGGTTTGTCAAGTTCAGATTATGTAGTTGTTTTTATGCATATCCAGTATCATTTCTAGATTTGGAGTTCAAGTCATTTTCAGCTATTAAGATTTTAATTTCCATCTTTTGACAGCATCCTCTCCTTTTTTAGGTGTACACATGAAAGTAGGAAAGCATGAGCAGACCTTGTGTTACTTATTAAGGTTAACATGGAGGTTGTGATAGAAAAAAACAAAAGAGGTATTTTTGCCTCAATCTTCTTGAAAGAAAGGAAGGGGGGACACCATGCTTGAAGTGAGGTAGGATAGAATAAAGATAAGAGTGAATGGATGCCATAAAAGCCTGGGAGGAAGAAAAGGGGGAACCAACTGCCATAAGGGAGGATAAGACAAAGGTACCAGATGGGCTGTCTTACTTGGTTGTTAGGAATCAGGTGAGTATGCTTATGGATCTGCAGATTCAGCTCTTCAACAGATCAATTCTCGGTACAGAAGTAACTGAGGAACAGCAGATAACAAGAGTGGCACCCTGTACAAGGAGAGATTTGGATCAGAAAGTATCCAGGGAACTATAGGCCTGCCACAGGGAAAGTCCTGGTGATACTCAGGAGGGAAATACTGGTTGACAAGTACAATCAATCACAAGAACAACAACCAGCACAGGTTCATGGTGAAGATGGGCTATAATTCAAACCTGATCAAGACTAATGACTGGAATATAAGAAAACGAGATGGGAAGCAATGTCAGACATAGCCTACTTGGACTTTATCAAGGTATTTGTGTCAATATCACAAACAAACTACTGCCAGGAAATCTAGAGGAGCTGGGAGAGGACCAAGACTAATGAACTGGACTGGGATACAGCTGATGGGAAAATTGCAGAGTGTTTTACAGATAGGGACAACATCAGAAAAAAAAGGAAGGGGTTTGAGGAGGACTGCAGGGGGTTAGCCTTGGTCCAATAGTGTAGAATGTCAGAGTTTCAGAGAGAGAGAGGGGGGGGGGAGTGAAGAGTACCTAAGCTACATTAATGGCATAAAGACAGGTGCAGTAGTGGAGGAAAGGAGAGGAATGTAAGGAAGCACTTCTTCAGGCTAACAACATGGATAGAAGGATGGCAGCTGAAATTTGCTAACAAGAAATGCAAAGTACTGCACTTAAACCACAACAACCATGGTGTGAAGCATTTGATGGTGGATGGAAATGATAGTAGCAAGACAATAAAAAGGATCTGTGGGTGCTGGTCACAAATGAACTGAACCAGCAGGATGAAGGTAAGGGTCATATCAGCAAAAAAATGCTGAAGTGTAGCCTTCAGGGAGAAGACTCTAAAAATAGGCTTAATGTTCCTAGTTATACCAGACCCTAGTCATGTAACACCTTGAGTACAGCATGCAGTTTGAGAGACCATACAAAGAAAGAAACATCAGGCTGCTGGAAGACCAGAAAGGTGTACATGATGGAAGGGAAATGGTATGATCAGAAACTAGAATAGCTCTTCTCAAAGTGGATGAGACTAGATGGAGAGACCATGATGTGGGAAACAAGATCATACTGATGAGCAAGGGCAAACAGGGTAGGTGCAAGAGGGTGCACTTGCACCTCCCTGGAATTGGCTGGCCGGGAGATTAATTTTCTTTTATTTTTTTAAGGACATTCTTCTTTAAGAATGCCCTTTGCATCCAGTCGCACAGACCCAACAGGTGTTTGCGACCTGTTTTCGTCTTCTGAGTCTGTGCAACCGATGGTTTATGTCTTCATCTTCTGTGCCCACAAGGAATTTGAATTCCAGAAGACATTTGGACTGAGGCGAATGTACACATGAGAAGCAGGTGTCTGAGTGTGCGTATTTAAGTGTTTAAGAGGTGTGTTTATGTATAAAATAGGTAGGTAGGGGTGTGTAGATGTAAGAAGTAGGTAGGGAGGGAGGGGTGTACATGCATGTTATGTATGTAAGAAGTAGATAAGTAAAGGTAGGTGCGTGTGTGTGTGTGTGTGTGTGTGTGTGTGTGTGTGCAGTTGCGTAGCCGGGGGGGGGGGGGTTGGCGAGAGGGGAGGTCTGCCCCGGGGGGCACTTTAATACTTTAATTAAAAAAAATGTTTTTTAAATGTCTGTTCTTCTTTAAGACTGTCCAGTTGCATCACGTATGTGTATGCAACATCCTGTTCACCCGCTGAATTTTAAATGCAGCATTGGAATTTTTTTCCTTCTTCTTCATCATCAAGTAGTACAGCTTATTATTGCTGCCAACAAGTAAAGAGAATGTGTTGTTCACCAAGTAAGGGGTTGCATCTGCTTCACTGCTAACGAGTGTTCATCAAGTAAGAGTGTGTGTGTGTGTGTGTGTGTGTGTGTGTGTGTGTGTGTGTGTGTGTGTGTGTGTGTGTGTGTGTGTGTGTATCCATGTATAAGAATGTTGACACTTGTTGAAGTTTCTGTGGATGTTTGGTTGAATGTCGATTCTTGCATGTGTATTTTTCATTGAAGGCCATTCTGAAAAATTGTGCGTTGAAGTTTAGTATTTTAGAGGCACTGGTGATAGGCATTGGGTGGTAATGGGATCATGGGAAGTTTGACTCTCCATCTACGGTATGATATCAGGTGTTCTGCTATCGTGTGGGCACCAAGTTAAAGTGTGAAAGTGTTTGGAATAGATCAATGTATTATGATGGTTTTATTTTCCCTTCTAATTCACTGGTTTTGGTTCCAGAATTTTTATGTTGCTGCTTCACTTTATCAGGGTTCTTTGATTTATACAGTTTGTAGGGAGAGGAGAGATGTACATAGAATTCCTGGATTTCCTGTGTGATAGTCAAGGAAATGTTAGCTGACTAAATACATCATTGGGCATTTGTACTTTTGGCAGTTTAGTATAGTGAGTGTCATGAAGTCTCCTCATACAAAGAGCAATAGATGTGTGCATAGTATAGAACTATTTACAATTCTGAGTTGTTATACAGTAGATGTGTAACATACACTTTTGAATAAAATGCAAGTCAGAGGTCTGTGCTATTTACATTCACAGTGCTACAGGATGTGTGTGTGTGTGTGTGTGTGTGTGTGTGTGTGTGTGTGTGTGTGTGTGTGTGTGTGTGTGTGTGTGTGTGTGTGTGTGTGTGTATAAGAGCAAGGTAGCATACCCCTCAGCTATCCAGGTTTTTGCAGAATGTCCAGATTTTTCCCCATATTCCTCCTAAAAAGGACTGAAGTTGCTAAACAATGGCAGACATTTGAGTTTTAGACATCATATTGCGGTAGTGTTGCCGCCTCACAGTAAGACGCTGTCCGGTTCGATTCTCAGCTAGAGCGTCTTCTGCGTGGAGACATGCGTGAATGGGCGTACCTTCGTTGAAGGTTGTGCGTCAGGGCTGGTAACTCGGCACGTAAAAATCAACTACCAATCATTAGCGGACCGGAGTTCCAGTGTGGCGACCCCTAACTGGGAAAAGCTGAAAGACAGAAACAAATCCTTTAGAAACAATGCATACTAACACAAATCCTGTTATTCTAGCAATTTTCTAAGTTCATGAGAGCAATGTTTATAATCTGTCCCTATTTACTTTAGGCTTTGTACAGATTTCTTGCACTAAGAGGTTGAGGTGCATGTGTGTGAGAGTGAAATTCCCTAGTTAGAGTTAGCAGGTGGAATTTCTTTTCAAGCGCATTTTGAAGGAATTGTGAGCTTCAAGGGAAGAGAAGTTTACTGCTGCTCATGCTAAGTCTGCTTAAAATGTGCAACTGTTTTGTTTAGCAAATGGTATCACTATCGTGGTATAGAATTTTAAAGCAGTGTCAGCAGCACAGCAGGTAGCATAATTGCATCTTGATGCAGAGGGCTGTAGGTTTTACTCCAGCAGCATGTAGATTTGTATTTTAAGGAGGTGGGGTGCTGCACTTCTGAGTATGTACTGCTCTGGATGAGATGCCTAGTAACTATGAACCTGTTTTTCAGCTCGCCACCCATTCCCTATTGCAATATACCAGCTTACCATTTTTTTTAATGTAACATAGGCAATTTATTCTTCAAAGGTAGCAGGCACTGAATTTGTACACGAAACACTGAAATATAAAGTTGTTTTCTAGCAACAATCTCTTTATTACCCTCAAATCTCTTTAATCTGGAATTATTCAGGTGACTTTTACTTCTGCAGAGACTGTGATATTGACTGATATTGGTGCTTTGTAATGACAGAAGTTTGAGTGGCCTTCTGTGGTTAAAATCTTCTGCCTTGGGAAGTTTGTCATTACTGGCTCATATGTTTTGTTTCGTTGCTTACTGGAAAAATGTTCAAAACTACAAATTTAAAACAAATTCTAACAAGTGGTGCTGTATTATACAAGGGATATAATTCAATTATTATACATTATAATTAATACAATCAGGAAGGTGAATCAAAGAATTTTTGCATGGTCCTAAAAATGTGTGCAAGAGACCTATGATTTGAAAATATCCCAAAGGTAAACTTAACCTGCCACTGGCCAGATGCATTTTCTTTGAATGTGGGTTTCAATGCTGTTTCAGTGAATGTGAGTTTCAAAGATAGGGAAGTTTTAATGCTAGGGAAGTTTTAATACTAAGTTTGTTTTAATTGTAAGACTACTGCTTTGTTTAGCAAATGTCTATCAGTGTTTGTGCTATAAAATTTTGAAATAAAAGTTGTAAATTAAATCCAAATTCATTCTAGAGATAAAGCATAAAACAGTATGCACACTGAGAGCTTTGAACAGTGTTTACGGCAACTGGGGAGAAATAGCCAAGTAATGAGACAATGGAATGGGTGCATGGGGGGGGCTGCATGGAGGGGCTGAGTGGGCCAGCCCTAGCTTTGCACCCCCATGCAAAAAATCCTGCAGCCTACCCTGCTGATGAGATATGACGAGAACACTATGAACAGGAAGCAAGAGGGGGGAAGAGAGAGAACACATGGGACCAACTAATCCTGGATCTGCAAAAATGCTTCTTTGAGGAAAGGGCTGTGGATTCTTGACATAGAATATCAGAACAGGTGATGAGCAGAGAATCCTTGGTGATTTTCAAGATGGTATAAGACAGGTGCAGAAATGGTGAGGAGAAAACAGGGA
This sequence comes from Protopterus annectens, assembly GCF_019279795.1. Taxonomy (NCBI): domain Eukaryota; kingdom Metazoa; phylum Chordata; order Ceratodontiformes; family Protopteridae; genus Protopterus; species Protopterus annectens. Next base: position 1,148,734,354 of record NC_056745.1, on the reverse strand, counting down.
AAGAAAGGACGGAAAATGCTAAATGCACTTGAAGAGCAGACTAGATAGGCATATTTTCTCCTACCAACAACAGAATGTAATTAATATTAATAAAAAAAAAACATAAATCAAAAGGGATGTGTAGTAGAAGTTATAAGGTTTACTTTAAAAATGACAAACATGGGAGTGCTATTTGAAGGTGTAAAAACATTATAGAAATGTTATCAGGAGATGAAACTGTTGTCAGGATACAGGAAAACAGCAGAGTTAAAAATTACATAATTTTAACAGTTTTTTTTTTTTTGAGGATGTTCCCTGGATGAATCAAGCTGGCATAGGGATTGCAGCAATAAAAAGATAACAAAATGTTGAAGAAAGGTACGGAATATCAACATGGAGGCTTCAGGAAAATTATGTGGAAAAGTAGAATGCAGTTGCATTTTTATAGTCTTAATTTTCAGGAAACGGGAAGACAAGATGAACCAAGAAGTAGAAGACTTTACATTATGGGTGGATACCAATACATGCAGAACATACAATAGTTACTTTGTTTAGGAACGCAACAGTGAAGGTTCATTTGAAATGCAAGGCTGAAGGCAAAAAGAAATGTAGAGGGTAAAGATGCATTTAACTCATTCCATCCAGTACAGATCTTTTCCATGTGTACCTTTCATTTCCAGTGGGTGTGGCTTGAGCCTTTAAGAAAATGAAGTTATCACCTTACGGTTCTAACAAACACTTACTGTTAGAGGTCAAATATCAATACAATTGTGCTTGTCATCATGTATACTTCAAGATAAAATATTCTGATGCCTGGTTTTGCAATTATTAATAGTAACTTGAACAAGCAATATTTGAAGCCTAGAGTCACATTGGGAGGTAACTGCAGAAAAGCATGGAGGCACACTTGTCTGTAATGAGTTAAGTAGAAGAGAAAACTGACACTCTATTGCCAGGATGTTCATTTATGAAGACTGTAGGCACATCTAGCTAGGGTATGAAGTACAGGGTGGTTGGGATCTGTGACAGGAGGTAAAGATGCACATGCTAAATGGCCAAAATAAAAAAATAAATAAATAAGTAAAATTAAGAATACACAGAAGTTCATCCCTATGATATTACACTGGACTGCAAACTTAAACTGTGAAAGATTTTTCAAATGGATCCTTAGTAAACCAAGTCACTATAGTATAAAAATGAAAAGTGAGAAAAGTGTAAGGTAGGGTGGGGGTTAATATTTCTTGAGAAACAGGTTTCTAATGAGAGGCTTTATCTTTAATCTTCCCCCAAAATAAAGGCTTACAATACATGTAGTATTCTTATTACGTTCATAAAATTACTAAATATTATGCTTGCTATTATAGGCAGTGTGGTCCAATGTCCACAGAAAATAACTAAAACTGAAATACACTGAGGAGTATAACAGATTACGGATACCATCTTTTTATTATCCACAAATGCATATCATACAACAAATGTAAAATACCACAAATGGAAATGGGTAGTGCTCTTCCTGTATATCAAAGCCACTTGTGTGCATGTGCATTATATCACCACCAGAAGCAACCTCTGTTCATGAAATCTCTTTAAGACATTACTCATGACACCTTGTCTTATACAAATAACATTTCAAGATGGAGACAGCTGTAGTTTTGGTTTTGCTGGTTTGTGCAAGGACATTTTTAACAATTCCTTTATAAGGCCTGTGTGCATCAACCTTCAAGTTTGGAGAGGGGAGTCTTGGCAATTTTTTTTTCTTTTCTTTTTAATGAACCATATTACATGCATATGATGAGATTCTGATAAAAGCCAAATCCTGCATCAAGAAGTGTCCATACTATACTACAAAGAATTACAATTTGGTCACTAATCACAAATAGAAATTATATACCTCACCTTTGGAAAACATTAATGTGAGTCTACTCAGTACCAGAAGTCTAAACAAAAAAATGCCTGAACTTGTTGTCGTGCAACTTGAACACATTCATATATGTGTAGTTACACAGTCATGTTTTCAGAGCACTGGAAACATTCCTCCTTTTCCTGGGTATGGTGCCTATCATGTCTTCAGACCTACTGGCAATTATACAGGAGTATCAGCATTTGTTAAGGATATCATCACTTCAAGACAGATTTCCCTGGGACACCACATTTGAACTCCTAGACTTCCAACTCGCTATAAACAATAGCGATTACCACTTTATAGCTAGCTATACAGCACCCTATGTGTTCCTCCTGAGCATGATAGTTATCCTAACACATTAAATGAAATTCCTATTAAACCCAAGACCTTTCTACTAGGGGACTTCAACTATCCATCAATAAACTGGCTGACCTACACTGCCAATGGTCAGCATGCCCAACATTTCCTCGACATTATAAATACTAACTTTTACAAATAGTTAATCATCCTACTAGGTGTCCCAATGTCATTGATCTAGTCCTCACGAATACGGCTACTTCTTGTACATCTCCCTGCCTTGTTAAATCAGACCATAAATTAATGAACTTTTCCATTACAGCTGGTGGTACTTCCCCTGTAAATATGCCTGTGTTTACAGACTTCTCAAAAGTAAATGTCCTTCATTTACTTCATGAGCTATGCAAATTTCACTCTAATCTGCCTTTGATGGATCCCATTGCTAAACTGCTACCTATGCCTCTAACTTCTTTCACTTAAATAGTTGTATTGATAAGATAGTCCCTATACGCAGCAAATATAATAAGAATTTTAAAAACAAACCCCTGTGATATAATGTTGTTGTCTTTCGGCTTTTCCCGGTTAGGGGTTGCCACAGCGGAACTCTGGTCCACTAATGATTGGCAGTTGATTTTCACGAACGAGAAGTGCCAGCTCGACGTTCAACCTTCAATGGAGGCACGCCCATTTATGTATGTCTTTCGAACGTCCACCCAACCGCGGGGAGGACATGCAGACTCCACACAGAAGGCACTCCCCGCACTCCAGCTGGGAATCGAACGGGAGAACCTCTTGCTGTGAGGCAACAACACTACCGCTGCACCACCGCAGAAGTACCACTATGATAGAATACCTGTATAAATAAATTGTATAACGCCATAAAGAAATTGCTTAATGCTTATAAGACATTTAATTCTAGCTATCTTAAGAGCACTTTTAAACAAACTAGTAAAGAGCTTAAAGGAACAATTATTAGGAAACTCAAAGCTGAGTATGAATTTAAAATTGCCACTAAAGCCAAAATAATCACAAATCTTTCTTTAACTCTGTCAGGACGTTAATAACTAATACCCAAGAATATTTGGAGTTAATCCAAAATAACACTGCACATTGTGAACCAAAGGAAATAAATATTGTAGCTGACAAATTTACTGCAAGTTTTACTCCACCTACAATTACAGCCATTCCAGAGGTTCCACAATCCTAGCCAACTGCTTTATTTGCTATGGAACGAGCTCTCTCAGCCCTCTCAAAAGCTAAAAACACCTCATCCATGGGTGCTGATAATATACAGGGCTGCCTATCAGTGCCAACTATGGTCCATCTGAACCCTCTATTTAACCTCTTTAATCTAAGCCTCTCCATTGGTTACATTCCTGAAGTCTGGAAAACAGTCATTTCAATACCATTACACAAAGATGGTACAGCCATGGTCCCTGGTGACAATAGCTCCATTACTCTCACAAGCTTCATATGTAAAGTTCTGGAGTGTATTATCTCGAACATCTTTAATTTTATTTTTATTTTATTTTACATTTGTTTACCAGGTAATGTCTGACTGGGCTGGGAGCCCATTTTCAGCAGAGACATGGGGAGAAAAGCTCCACACACACAATACAGTTTAGGCAGCACATTAAAACAGTACGAATCAATACAAATTAGTCAATTTCAACATACAATACAATTTAGACAGTAGACTAAAAACAGTATGAATCAATACATATTAGTCAATTTCAAGCAGTACAGCACAGCAATTATAGTACTTGACAGAGTGTATATATTGTATATGTACAGGGGATATAAAAGTGTACACATCCGTGTTAAAATGCCAGGTTTTTGTGATATAAAAAAAATTAGACCACAATAAATCATTTCAAAACTTTTCTCACCTTCAGTGTGACCTATAACCTGTACAATTCAATTGAAAAACAAACAAATTTGTTAGGGGAAAGTATATATATATATATATATATATATATATATATATATATATATATATATATATATATATATATATTAAAAAAAATGGACAATAAGCTGCTTGCATAAGTGTGCACACCCTTAAACTAATACTTTGTTGAAGCAGCTTTTGATTTAATTACAACTTTGTCTTCTTGGGTAGGAGTCTATCAGCACGGCACATCTTGACTTGGAAATATTTACCCACTTTTCCTTGCAAAAAGCACTCCAAAACTGTCAGATTGCGAGGGCATCTCTTGTGTACAGCCCTCTTCAGGTCACCCCACAGATTTTCTATTGGATTTAGGGCTGGGCTCTGGCTGGACCATTCCAAAACTTTAATTTTCTTATGGTGAAGCCATTCTTTTGTTGATTTGGATGTATGCTTGGTGTCATTATTGTGTTGAAAGGTGAAATTCCTCTTCGTCATCAACTTTCTAGCAGACGTCTGAAGGTTTTGGGGCCAAAAGTGACTGATATTTGGAAATGTTCATAATTCCCTCCACCTTGACTAAATCCCCAGTTCTAGCTGAAGAAAAGCAACCCCAAAGCATGATACTGCCGCCACTATGCTACACCATGTGGATGGTGTTCTTTTGGTGAAGTGAAGTGCTGTTTTTGCGCAAAATGTATCTTTTGGAATTGTGGCCAAAAAGTCCAACCTTGGTCTCATCAGACCATAACACATTTTCCCACATGCTTTTGGGAGACAATGTATTGTTTTGTAAATTTTAGCCTGGCCTGGATGTTTTTCTGTGTAAGAAAAGGCTTCCGTCCTGCAACCCTACCCCATAGTACAGACATATGGAGAATACGGGAGATTGTTATCACATGTAGTACACAACCAGTTCTTGCCAGAAATTCCTGCAGCTCCTTCAGTGTTGCTGTATGTCTCTTGGCAGCCTCCATGACCAGTTTTCGTCTTGTCTTTTCATCAGTTTTGGAGTGACGTCCAGTTCTTTGTAACGTCACTGTTGCTCCATATATTTTCTCCACTTTTTGATGACTGTCTTCACTGTATTCCATGGTATATCCAATGCTGTGGAAATTTTTTTGTACCCTTCTCCTGACTGATACCTTTCAACAATGAGATCACTTTGATGTTTTGAAAGCTCTCTGTGAACCATGGATTTGCTGTAGCAGGCAACTGAGTAAATGTCAGGAAAATCCTACTAGGACAGTTGAACTTTATTTGGGATTAATCAGAGTCTCTTTAATTGATGGCAGGTGTATACCCAAGAAGAATGAATGCTGTAATTAAATCAAAAGGTGCTTCAACAAAGTATTAGTTTGAGGGTGTGCTCATCTATGCAACCAGCTTATTGCACTTTTTTTTATTTTTTATATATTTTTTCCCTAATAGATTTGTTTTTCAACTGAATTGTACAAGTTATAGGTCGCATTAAAGGTGGAAAATGTTTTGAAATGATTTATTTATTGGGCGGCACAGTGGTGCAGCGGTTAACGTTGTCGCCTCACAGCAAGAGGTTCTCCGGTTCGATTCTCGGCTGGGGTGCCTTCTGTGTGGAGTTTGCATGTTCTCCCTGTGTTCGCGTGGGTTTCCTCTGGGTACTCCGGTTTCCTCCCACATTCCAAAGACATGCATCTGGAGCATTTCTCCCCGGGCCTCCGCTGAAAACAGGCTCTGTGGAACCTAGTCGGACATTCCCGGTCAACAAATGTTAAATAAAAAATAAAATAAATAAATTTATTGTGGTCTCATTTTTTTATATCCAAAAACCTGGCAATTTAACAGGGGTGTGTACACTTTTTATATCCACTGTACATAAAGTAAAAACTAGTTATTAATTTATGTGTTGAATGCAGAGGAAATTAAAAAAATACAGACTGAGTAAGAAATAGAAAAAGTAGATAGTTTGTAACTAGATACGTTTGTGAGAAAGAGTTTTCGTGAGTAGAAGAGGGTAGACACAAGAAATGCAATAGTGTGATGAGGGAAAGGACTTTAGACAAGGGTAGACAGATATTAATGCAGGAAGAGAGAAAAAGCAGTGGTCTGTATGCAGGAGGAAAGATGAGGTGGTGCTGAGCTATAAAAGTTATCCAGGAGAGCAACAGGGGCATAGCCAGTTGTTTATAAGGTGTTCTTTCAGTTTTAGTTTAAAAACAGGATAGGAGGGTGTACTCTCTATGTTAAGTGGTAGGATATTCCAGTACTTAAGCTATTTTGTTTGAATAGAGGAGTCTCCATGGGTGTTATGAGACTGTGTAATTCTGAGCAGTGGTCTGTTGGTGGACCTGAGGGATCTGCTGCTGACATGTAGTTGGGAACAAAAAAATTCAGAGCCAGCAAAATGGTGACAGAAAGATTGTATTGAATGAAAATCACAGCATATTACAAACCGGTAATATTGATTATCACAAATGTTCATTAAGTCCCGGTGGGAACAGGGCACCTAGTCTAATTATCCATTTCCTTTCCTTTGCATTGAGTATAGAGTGCCATTGAGATTTACTGGCCCTATTACCAAAAATCATATCAATAATGATGAAATTGAATTTACTTGTTGGATGTGCTGTAGTGTGTTTATACAAAGCATTATATATCTTTTTTTGTTTAATGTTACTTTGGTGTTCAGAGACTCTAATCCTGAGGGGTCTGGATGTTTGTCCAACATAGAAAGCACCGCAGCTGCACGAAGCTAAATAAATGATCCAATCACTCGAACAGTTAGAAAAGAATTGTAAATCAAAAACTTTTGGACAATTACGCGTGGAAAATTGTTTGGACTTTTGTATGTATTTGCAATTGTTGCAATGTCCACAAGGAAAACACCCCTCTAAAGGCTCCCCTGTCAATGTTGTTTGTATCAATTCAGATGATTTGTTGTCTCTGTGTTTATAATGATTAAAGAAGGAATTTAAATTCTTCCCTTTTCTGTAAGAAAAAAAGACAACTTTCAGGAATGATACTATTTAGCTCCATGTCACATTGTAAAATATTCCAATGTCACCTTACACTTTGGATGAGACGATTTGAATTACGTGCAAATGTAGTTGTGAATCTAAGGGGTTGACCAGTTGAATTAGTACGTGTCTTATATGTTAATAGGTCACTTCTGTTCAAAGAGCTAACCTTATTGCTGGCCATAGCAATATTGCCACTTCTGTAACCACGTGATCTAAATCTATTGGTAATATCTGATTTATGTTTCAGATAAGTGCTATCCTCAGAACAGATGCGTTTCGCACGTGTGAATTGTGACTTAGGTATATTGCGTGCAATGTGGGGTGGATGATAACTTGAAGCATGTAAGATTGTATTGTATTCTGGAAACTTCCTGTATATCTCAGTTGATAATGTATGATCAGGTGCCCTCTGAATTAGGACATCCAGAAATGTAATGGTTTCCTTATCATAGTTGATAGTGAAATGTAGGCCCCATTCATTGTTATTGAGGTATGTCACAAAGTCCAGTAATGAGCCTTCATCCCCCCTCCACACCAACCACACATCATCAAGATACCGTCTCCATATATCAATCCCCTCCAGGATTTTTTCTCAGTGTTCCGCTTTTGAATATATTGGACGCAGGTGGTTCTTAGGATACTTTTTCCTGTTATGGTCCATTTATATTTGTACACACATCAACGTGGTTGTTTGTGAGCCATTATTGTTGGTGTTATGGATTTTTCCAGTTTCATTCGTGGGCTGGTCTCTGATAGAGAGGACCTTGAGGTCTTTGGACTAGGGCCATCCACTGGGAACACTAGGGGGTCCGATTTGGTTGATTCTGAATCCAACTGTGGATCACTTTTTGGAAATTTTAATAAACATCTTAGATCTTTAAGATCTAACATTTGGCACAGTAAACTATTTAAGGCTTACCAGACTGCTGGAATCACCCCAAGGGGTTTACGTGTCCGCACTGTTCCCCATGTTAACAATGCAGATGAGGAACTCAATTCCAGTTGGAACAAAATACAGCAGGAAGCAACAATGGCTTTTGTTGTGGAACTACTTAAGTTCCACAACAGGGCCATTGATAAAGAATTAGAGGATATCAACACTCTAGTCAACAAATTGGTAACTTATGAGAAAGAACCATTCTTTAAGGGTTCATTAAACAAGGTGGCTTCTGATCTACGTAAGTTTGACACTGAACTCAAATCCAGAAAAACCAAAAAATTTGCTAGGGACCAGGAAGATTATAGGAGGGGGAATCCTTTTATGTCTAATTCCAAACATGTCAGGTTTTCACCCATTCCTTTCAAATCTAACAACAAAAGGAAATGACCAAAATCTATATTAAAAAGGCAGGAGAGTGAGACAATATCCTCCTTTGAGGACACCTCATCTGGCACAGAAAATGAAGCCACAACAGTCTCAGAGTCAACGACCCCAAAAAGTACACCAAGGTCCACCCCTTTAGGCCCAAAACCAGGCGGGGAGGACGGAAACACCGTAGAAATAGAGAACATTCAGGGTCTTCTGAATTTTGCTCTGGCGAAATGATAAATCCATGTCACAATGTTCTTAACTTATCATGTTTTGAACTATCTCCTATTCAGTTACGAATATTGAATAAAGGTCTTTCTTTTATTCCAGGTTTTACTGTGTCAGAGGAATCTTTTGCATTGGATGTTGTGAATTTTTGTCGTCTGTTAAATTTGAAGTTATTTTTTGGTGATAGTGATGTTAATTATGATCATGATAGATTCATATATCATAGATCGAACTTCTCTCCACCCATGCATTAGATGGTGTTGCAATTTCAGAACAGTGTACTTAAGGATTTGCATTTTTTGAGTTCGGATATTTCATTACAACATAATAATCTTTCTTTTGATGAAAGACAAGCTATTTTTGAACTTCAAAATAATAGAGAAATTGTGATAATTTCAGCTGACAAAGGTGGGGCTGTGGTGGTACTAAACTGGATTGACTATGATAGGGAGGCATTACGACAATTAAATGATGTTAGATATTACTCACATATGGTTATTGACCCCACTCAGGTGTTTAAGAAACAAACTGAGACATTTTTAAGACAGGCTAAGGATGAGGCTATTATTTCTGATGACATGAATCAACTCTTGGTTCATGATCCCATTAACCAATACATATATTTTCTGCCTAAAGTTCATAAGGATCTTTCACATCCACCTGGCAGACCTATTGTATCGGGTAAGGGTTATATTACGGAACCCCTCTCCTTATTCTTGACCAAATATTTGAAGCCTTTGCTCACCAACATTCGATCACGGCTACAAGATACAACGAATTTTTTGCAGATTATTTCTAACACACAACTTGATCCAGATTGGTTTCTATGTTCCCTAGACGTAAGTGCCTTGTATACCAACATTTCACACCAGGATGGGCTGCTTGCCTTGGCTTATTGGCTTGAAGTCTCTAACTTATATGGTTCTGACTTCAATAAATTTCTGGTGGATTTGGCACATTATGTCCTTACTAGCAATGTTTTTTATTATAAAGAACAATGCTTCTGGCAAACCAAAGGGACAGCGATGGGGGCATCTTTTGCCCCCATATATGCTGATCTCTTTATGGCGTTTGTTGAGAAACACTTAATTTATGATGACAAGAGGAACATATTTCTGGAGGGGATTGATATATGGAGACGGTATCTTGATGATGTGTGGTTGGTGTGGAGGGGGGATGAAGGTTCATTACTGGACTTTGTGACATACCTCAATAACAATGAATGGGGCCTACATTTCACTATCAACTATGATAAGGAAACCATTACATTTCTGGATGTCCTAATTCAGAGGGCACCTGATCATACATTATCAACTGAGATATACAGGAAGTTTCCAGAATACAATACAATCTTACATGCTTCAAGTTATCATCCACCCCACATTGCACGCAATATACCTAAGTCACAATTCATACGTGCGAAACGCATCTGTTCTGAGGATAGCACTTATCTGAAACATAAATCAGATATTACCAATAGATTTAGATCACGTGGTTACAGAAGTGGCAATATTGCTATGGCCAGCAATAAGGTTAGCTCTTTGAACAGAAGTGACCTATTAACATATAAGACACGTACTAATTCAACTGGTCAACCCCTTAGATTCACAACTACATTTGCACGTAATTCAAATCGTCTCATCCAAAGTGTAAGGCGACATTGGAATATTTTACAATGTGACATGGAGCTAAATAGTATCATTCCTGAAAGTTGTCTTTTTTCTTACAGAAAAGGGAAGAATTTAAATTCCTTCTTTAATCATTATAAACACAGAGACAACAAATCATCTGAATTGATACAAACAACATTGACAGGGGAGCCTTTAGAGGGGTGTTTTCCTTGTGGACATTGCAACAATTGCAAATACATACAAAAGTCCAAACAATTTTCCACGCGTAATTGTCCAAAAGTTTTTGATTTACAATTCTTTTCTAACTGTTCGAGTGATTGGATCATTTATTTAGCTTCGTGCAGCTGCGGTGCTTTCTATGTTGGACAAACATCCAGACCCCTCAGGATTAGAATCTCTGAACACCAAAGTAACATTAAACAAAAAAAGATATATAATGCTTTGTATAAACACACTACAGCACATCCAACAAGTAAATTCAATTTCATCATTATTGATATGATTTTTGGTAATAGGGCCAGTAAATCTCAATGGCACTCTATACTCAATGCAAAGGAAAGGAAATGGATAATTAGATTAGGTGCCCTGTTCCCACCGGGACTTAATGAACATTTGTGATAATCAATCAATGGGACTGTTGCTATTAGTATATATTCAGCTATTGTCTTTTGAATTCACTTTTTGTACACTGAAGAAGGCTGTGCTTGGCCAGCCGAAACCGGTTTGTAATATGCTGTGATTTTCATTCAATACAATCTTTCTGTCACCGTTTTGCTGGCTCTGAATTTTTTTGTTCCTGACAGTTATGTTTCTTGAGCCGTGCAGTTGCTACTGTGCAGGAGGTTCTTTTTTGGGACATGTAGTTGGACCAGGGATGAATATGCAGGGCAGTCACTTAGGTTTTGAATAATTTTGTGAGTGAGAGTGAGTTAGTTTAGTGTTGAGGTTTGGGAGTTCGAGCCATTTCAGTCATTTTAGAGCAATGCAGTGATGGGCTTTATGAGGGAGATTGTTGGCAAACCTAGCTATTTGGTTGTAGCAGGAATTGAGGTTTTGGAGGTCGGTTTTGCGTAAGTTGGTGAAATTTTGTGAACAGTACAAAAGAGTGGATTGAAGGTGAGATCTAGCAGTGGCTAGCCTGGCCTGTGGAGTTGGATAAGGTTTAGCCCTATAGAGAATGGTGAGTTTAGCATGGATTTTTTTTTGATTGTTTGGGATATATGGATGTCAAATTTTAGTCAGTCATCTATGGTGATACCTAGGAGTTTGGCCTGGTTAGTTGGCTCAGTTTTGGTGCCATTTGTGGATTTTATGGATTGACAATCTTTTAACACTGGACTCTCACCAATTCAGCTTTATCAAGTGAATGTCTTGCCTCTCTGACTTCAATAATTTATTTGAAAAGGTAGCCAAAGGAGAGAACAGTGGTTCTGCAGTACATACAGCATATCTGAGCCTGACCAAGGCCTTTTACTCTATTTCCCATGCAGACACGGACAGAATTGACAGACTTGCAAAACTGAAAATAAATATTTATGTCATTAGGTTGATAACTAAATGACTGCCTGACAGAACCCACATGGTTAAATTCACAGGTGCCACTTCTGAAGCTAAAAAAAAAAGTTACCAGTGGTAAACTTACAGGGCTCAGTGTTAGGCATCTATTTCCTAGACCTTCAAGCCAACACTCATGGCCTGTGGATGTCTAAGTTTGCAGACAACTGTAAATTGTATGTTGTTATTCAATCTTCTATGGAATCACAAATGTTGAGACAAGGGTTAGAACAAGAATGTTCAATCTTTTTTAGTTTGGGGGCAGTGTACCTAGCTTGAAGAGGCTAAGGAGCCACATTACTATATTGAAGATGTACCTGCTGCAGTCCAAAGTCAATGGTGCACTTCAGCCATGGAACAAAAAACAAACACTCCTGCTTTCAGAACTACTTCTGTATTCTTGTCGGACTGAAAACAAGCTTACAAACTGAAGCATTTACTTTTTACAAATATTATCCTAGCTACGAAAGTACAAATGTAATGGCACAAATGCATAATATTTACAAAATGTTTAACCATGCAAATCCAGGTGACATTTTACCAAAAAGCATATGACAAATGTCAGAATAAAAAGCAGTTGAGATATGCGACATGCAAATCCACAGTTACTGGGATGTCTGACATTGCTTGTTTTTGCAAAAGTAGTCAATGTCTGCAGCAACCATTGAAGGGGCAATCCAAAGTGTATCTGTCAGATGTGCATCTGTGATAACAGATCTCATTTTGCTTTTCACGCTCTTCATTCTGAGAAGAGCTATTCACAACAGTACATGCTGTCAAAAAGTGCAGTAAACATGAAATATAATGTTTGTTGAAGATTATGCTATGTCTTAGCATAGCATTTTCTATGATGTTTGGATATGTTTCTGCAGAAACAAGTACTGTAGAGCTGCAAAAATTTAGGAAACTGTTGTCTGTGAAGGCTCTCATAAGTCACTGCTCTGAAGCTCAATGAGTTGCAACTGCATGATATCGGGAGCGATGAAGGGATCAAATGGAAATGGGTCCCCAAATCCTGAACTGGCAATGTGAAGGGCATCGACCAGATTGGCATCATGAAAACTTCACCAAATCTCAAAGCATTTTCTATAATTGGATATTTTCTGCAGAAACAATTACTGGGTATTTGTAGAAATTCACAGGACTGTTCTTTGTGAAGGCTCTATTTAAGTCGCTGTTGTTCTGAAGTTCAGTGAGTTCTAACTGCATAGTATCAGAAGCAGTGTAATGATCAACTAGAAATGGGTCTCCAGCTGTTAAAATGGATATGAATTGTTTCTGTAGATGTACATCTGTGATGAGAATTGTTTACTTTTTTTCACTTGATTCTGGAGGACAGCTGTCATAACAGTACATGCTGCCAATAACTGCTTTCAGTCTCATAGCATTTTCTATATTTGGACAGTTTTTCTGCTGAAACAATTACTATAGATTTGCAGAAATTCAAGAAACCTATTTGCCAAGGTGCTCTGTAAGTCACTGTTCTGAAGTTCAATGAGTTATAACTGCATGGTATCAGAAGGGTTTCCAAATGCTGACTGCCAATATGAAAGGCAAGTGCCAGATCTGCATCTGTGAAAACTGGAGTAAATTTCATAGCGTTTTCTATACTGTTATAAATCTCTACAGAAATAGTTACTGGAAATTTGTAGACAACACAAGACTGTTCTCTGTGGGGACTTACAAGATGGCTGTACACTGAGTAACAGCTTAATTTCTGCTATCCCAGTGTGAAAACAAACTCAGAAAAGAGCGACAGTAAATGTGTCTTTTTGGGTAAACTTCAGTAACTGGCTAGTAAGTGTATTGCCTGGATGCCAGCAAAACAGAAATTCAAAGAACCTGAAAGAAAATCAATCACAAAAGTGAGGAGAAAACACTGGCTGGGAAGAATCCTGCAGCTGCTCAGCAGAAAGCAGTCAAAGCTCCAGCTTTGGTACAAGACATGACTTTCAGCAAACTAGAGGAAAAATATGTCAAATGTGCTTAGAGCTGATTACAATAAACAAAACACTGAAGGAGTATTATCAACTCAAATAAAAAGCTGGAAAAATGGAAGAAGCCTTAAATAGACATTCAGATGAGCTAATAAAACTGGAAAAATCAGAGGTCAAAAAGAAAAAAAGGGTGGCTGAGTATGAGACTGCTCAAGAGGAGAGGTTTGAAAAAAAATGACAGAATTAGAGGGCAGAGAACTTAGGGAAAACCTGAGATTTTCTGCTGTACCACAGAAACTGGAAGCAACAGACTGCATTAATTTTATGAAAGCACAAATAAGAAACTGGACTGGTATTCCACAGCAGGAGTTGTTAACTGAAAGGGCACATTGTGTGTTTTCTTCAAACCTGGCCATGAGAAAGCAGCCAAGACGTTTAAAAGAAAAGATGCAATTCTACCAGGAGAAAGAGTAGATTTTAACATACTGTGTCAGAAGGACAAATTTCTAAAAGTGGGAGACAGTAGAGTGTTTGTGGAAACCTCATTACTCACTGTACACCAGGCAGAAGAGGAGTAAATTTATTCCGGCAATCAGGGAATGTTGAGAAGCACATGTGAGATTCAAGCTTCTGTACCCAGCTATTTTTTTTTTAGAATTTTTTTCTCCTGGAGGGTCAAAATCACTCTTTGGTGCAGAACATAAATGCTAAAGAGGAAATAAAAGTTTGTCCAGCAAAATGTCAGCTATAAAACAGAAGGGGATTATGTTTCTTATTCTTCTGATAATAAAGTTCATAAAGAGGCTATGCCAGTGAAACCTTTTCCAATGTTCTAAAGGAAAATGCTAGAGAGACAGAAAAAAAGCACAAGAATTGACTAGAATAACCAGGACTGTTAGAAATGAACCAGCGACTGGACTTGGGAGATGGAGAGCAACAGGAAGAAAAACAGCAACTTGGAAAATGATGAATAAATGTGATATTACAAAGCATTAATTAAATTTGTGAAGTATCATG